>NC_016091.4:7524191-7824191 GCF_000004515.6 Glycine max
TACTCCCTACAACTTATTACAATAAGCTCAAAAAATCTTATGGATCAGTATGAGATCTTTTTATAGACCTTCCCAAACACTCATATAAGCACTTATAGCACAAGATAAGTCTCAATAAGTTGTTAATAAACTCTTCCAAGCGGGACCTAAAAGACAAATCATTTTCCTTTTTTTTTTTTCTCTCTCAAATAACGTTTATGACTCATATTCGTCTCATTAATCCGAGTTGGACTGAAAGAAACTTTTGACAGGTTTGACTTGAATAATTAAACATTATGTATTTTGAGAGTTGGTTTTATACAACTCAATAAATAATTTTGTATATTTCACAAAATTTATAAATAAAATAAAAATCTAAAATATCTTTTAAATTAAAAAATAGAAAAATAAAAGTTAAAACTACGATCAACGAGATATTGTTTTGTTTTCATATATCTCAAAGTTCTATTAATTTTATGTATATTAAAGAGGATTTAAATCATTTTGGATTAACTTAATATTTTATAGATTTTTTACAACATTTAATATTTTATAGATATTATGCATGCGATGTCAACTTTCAATTTAATGAGAAGTTAAAAAAAAAATATCCAACAGAATGAGAAAGAATTTCACTCACATTCATTATCTAGGAAGTCATGTTTTTTTTTAATTGTAATTTTATTTCTCTTATAATTTTAAATTTATGATTTTGATTTTTTTATTTATAAATCAAAACATTTAATCTTTATAACGTTGACTTTTAATATGATATATTAATACTGACTTGAGATTTGTATAAACTTTCGACATAACGCTTATATGACACATAGTTAAACAAAGTAAAAAAAAAATTAATAGAAGTTAAACTCATAACTTTTTACTTAAAAATAAGGTAATAAATCACTAAGATATTTTTTTTTATTCAGTTAACTTTATAAACATTATTTTGTATATACCATTAGTTAAAAGTTGTTTTTTATTTATAAAAAATTATAAAATTATAAATATTTAATATATAAATCTTTTTATTTTTATTTTGAATACTTTTCATTTTTTTACTTTAATTTACCAATTTATAATTAATTTTCATAAATTAATATATAAATTATTTGCAAAAATTAGTTTGTAAATTAATTTTAATATACACATTATTTTTACTCTAATTATATAAATCAATATAATTACATCAATTAATATGTAAATTATTTTTATTCTAATTATATAAATTATAAATTTAAATATTTAATTTTTTTAGGAAACTTACATGTTAATATTTTCATTTTAACTATAAGAAAATTTAGTAAATAAGTTTGTTAATACCAATTATATAAATTAATAAATTTACATAAATTTATATGTAAATTATTTATATAAACTATTTTATGTAAATTTATTTATATTTATAAGTAATACAAATTTTTATTTTAATTATAAAAAATAATATTTTTTATTTTTTAGATTATTTAAATATTATTTTAAATTTACATAATTTGTATAATTACATAAAATATTTTTAAGAATAATATATATATTAGTTTATGTAATTTTTTTAAAATAAAAAGAACAAATTAATATATAAAAAATTATTAATTTATATTAAAACAAAATTTTATAATAAAAAAATATATGTAAAATTAAATTTTAAGAATAATATATATATTAGTTTATGTAATTTTTTTAAAATAACAAGAACAAATTAATATATAAAAAATTATTAAATTATATTAAAACAAAATTTTATAATAAAAAAATATATGTAAAATTAAATATTATTTTATTTTAGTTTATAAATTTTTATAATTTTAAAAAAAATAAGTCTTGACTAGTGATACATGTAAAATAGTGTTTGCAAAATTGATTAAATAAAACAAGTGTGTTAATAATTTATTACTTTATTTTTAAATAAAATTTCACGAGTTTAACTTCTATTAAGATTATTGAATTTTTTTTACTGCATCTGCTTCTTTTTTTTTGAACAAACGTGGTTATTAACTTATTATCACATAAAATTAGCATAATTTATATGGTATAGATAGTCAAAGCTATTTCTAGTTGGGATATGGGTAAGAGGGAATTTGAATCCGAATCTTCACCTTATGGCCTAATGGGTGCCCCCATCAAACCATTTTTGCAGCGTCTCTATGAATTTTCTATAATTGCTATTAATCATTAAGTTTATATATCAATAATTTTAAGAAAAAAATTAACAATATATTCTTTGCCACACTCTCTTTGACATACTTTGTACTGTTTCCAACAGTACTTTACTTTTTTTTTGGGTACAAATTTCCAACATTACTTTGACACAACGGGAAAATTATTCAGAATATATAATCCATATGTCAACTACATAATTAAATTTTTAACATAAATTTAATTTGTTGATTTTTTTCCATTTTAATCTAACCATATCTCCTTTGTTCTTCAAGAGGACAATCAAATATTCAGTTATGCTATTATTCTAGAAGCTAGCGTTTAAGTGCTTTTTAGTTTTGATACGTTAACTAACGTTGACCCTGCCCGATTGCATGTGACGAGGAATATGTGCGATTGAATCCATCTTCTGTTGCAACTTCGTTTCCAATATGGTTACGTCATTTTCTATAAACAGATTATAGCTTGACAAGAAGAAAAAGTGGAGACTTTTTGAAAGGGGAACTCACTGACTACTGTCTACTAGTAATGAAACTGTGGCAATTAATGTATAAATTATAAAATACTACCCTTTTGTTTCATAAATTTGACTGGTCTCCTCTTGCCACACTAAGCCATAATTTAATTAGAAGTCAACGTTAGTGAACCTATTGATTACTTGTAAACCAATCAAGTCTAAGGTTAAATTTGGGTAAAACCAACCATTACACTTAACATCTTTAGATCTACATATTAACTGGAGCCATAGATTGATTCAATTCAACACGAGATATGCATATTGTGGTATTTCTGCATGTCACTACTACAAAAATAAAAATATATTTCTATATCGATTCTACATCATATTCTAAGACAATTTAATATAATCATCTTAAATCATATGTCGTAAAATATAACTTTTTTATAGTGTGTAACTAGCTTGCGTCATATTGAAACAATTGAGGTGCACCTCAAAAAATATAATTAATCACTTATGGTCCACATACTGTTAAAAGGGTCAGGTGTACATTTATTCGATTACTAGTATTTTGATGAGTAACATTGGTTTAAGCATTTCTTTTTTCCCAATACCTATTGGTCCCTTCTCCATTGTTCAAGTCCTTGGAAGAGTAGTAGTAATTCTAACGTTGGAGTCTAGGTTTATTGTCAACTCGTACTCGGGGTATGATGCTGCTACTCAAGAAAATGATGGTAAGATTTTAAAAACTTTGTAATTTTCCCTTTATTTTATATGCTTATGTGTTTTATCATAATTTCAATCCTTGATTTTTAATCAATGTTAATATATATATATATATATATATATATATATATATATATATATATATATATATATATATATATATATATTCTGTCAATTTGTTTCTTATTTTCCTCATTGTGTTTGGTGCTTTCCACCCATATTTTTGGGTTCCATCAAAAGTCAAAGCCCTAAAAACTGGCATGGCTGATGACGAAGGGGTGAAGTAAAGGGAACAATATATTCTCTGGACCGAAAAAGGGAAGGGGGTAGACATTCTGGAAGATTTTCATTTTGAAAAAGAAAACAAAGGGAACCCCGTGTTTGTATTTTGAAAAAGGGAAGGGGATCAGAAGAAAATAAAAAGGATTTTTGTAAAATAATATTGGCTATTTCTATGTCACATTAATATTCATCCTAAGCTTGTTTTGTTTGATTTTCTATTTCTTTTTCCATGCTTTTCAATCATCATCTTATATTTATTTTTTCTGAACGGAAATTTTAATGTTAAAAGTAAGAACGTGCTTATTGATACTTTAGCATATATCTATTCACATTCCTCTTTTTTCTTTATATTTTTCAACTTTCTAATTTTATTTTTGTTAAGTTTTTATTCGCAACAGAAATGGAAGTCAATATATATATATATATATATATATATATATATATATATATATACTCATTACCTTTTATTTTTATTTGATTTTTTCAACACTTAAATTGTTTAAAATTTTAAATAAAATTGAAATTAATAAGTTTATTTCTCTTATATCATATAAATTATTAATTGTAGAGAATAAAATATTTTTTTACACAAAAAATATCAACAATTATGGTGTAATATTTATATTTAATACATATATATACATATATAAATATTTTTTCTACTTTAACTTTTATGATATAGTAATTAAATGAAATGTTTATTTAGTAGACATGTCAATTTGTTATTCAATCAAATCATTTCATCATAATTATAAGTATTTTATTTTATGCAAATACAAAAGTAGGTATTTGTGTTTATTTATTATATGTTTATACTATTTTTTAAGTTTTATATACGATGTATGAAAGCTTGTGCTTAAAAGGAAAACTTAAATAAAGATAACTTTCATTTCACATGTTAGGTGTAGCTGGTGTATTCGGCGGCTCCTGTATAAGGATAAGGGGCGAAAAGTAATCAAATAGAAATTAAACTAAGAAGGCAAAGTGTGAATGTGTTAAATTGTCAATAATCTCACTTCAACCATTCAACACAGATACATAAGATTATTTCAGCCTAATCGATAATTTTTAATTTAAATATAAGTATATAATTGTATTAAATATTCAAAAAGAAAATTTTGTTACACAATCATATTACAATCAAATAAAATTGTGTCTCCGGGTAGAGATACATATAGTCCCTACTCAAAAAATCCCATTTCAAAAGTAAATAAGGCAAATTACTAATGTTGAAAAGTTTTGTAATCATGAAATATGTCGCTTCCTTACTAGACCTGACAGGTCATTTAATATATTATTATCAAATTGTTTTAGGCCTATGAGAAATTGCTTAAGTGATCTTAACTTTTTTAAAATTCTAATACTTCACTAATTTTAGTATAAACCAAGGTTTAGATATCTCATTAAAGACCAGTACTGTATAGTTGATCTTATATTGTATTCACAGCACTATGCTGAATTATCAGTTTTTATATGTAAGAATTGCAAAGTTTCACCTTAAAGAACAAAGTTCCAAATATTCTGGCGAGTAGCACACTAGCATGTGACGAAAATGGTGGGCTACCCTGAGTGATATTGCGGGACAAAGTTCCAACTTTTTGGCGTATAATGGCCATGAATGAGAAACGTGCAATGATGTCGATGGAAAACAAAAATTGATTTAGATATACTAGTGGACTTAACTGCTACTGGGTCACCTGGTTTTGTTCTATTCTATCTATCATTCTGATTCGACACTCCTCCTCACTGTAGAAAAGAAAGGATTAGGGTAAAGAATATTCATACCAAAGAACACCCATAACTGAAGTCAACTGCAACTGCAAGTACTCTACATATATAATTTCCTTTTATGCTTGCTTTTCACTAATTCGATGCAATGCACTCAGAACCACCAAGTTTAAGTGGTTGCAGCATCTTAAAATAATCCTACTATTTGATTTTTCATATTCGAGTTTTGTATATGATGTCCTCCCAGACATGCCATTATCTTATGAACAGTTACCTAGTTTAATTATAAAATTCCAAACAGAGGAGTAACCAATTACATGACAAACAACTTTATGCTGAAAATTGAACCTACAGGCTACAATTTTGTGGAGTTTTATCAGTTAGGGGCACAACACAGAGCTGTACACACCTGCACTTCTCTTTTGCTCTTGATACCAGCTGTATATATATTGGTGGTTTCTAATCTAACAGCACCAAATTAGGCATATAATGATTGATAATGAATTTAAACCATCTCGATCTATAGTACCGGACTGTTTAAAATGCTTGAAGCATCAAACAGAACGATGGGTTGTACAAGTGAGATGCCAAATGCAATAAAACAATTCAAAGCAGAAAGAAACAAAAACACTCCAGCATAATTATTTTTTTTGGTTTCAAAGATGTTATGTACCTTTATAAATCACTTTTTGTAACAGATGCATTTGTTGTCATTTATGACCAAAGGTTGTATATAAATATCTACTCGATCTTAAATAAGATTTGAAATCTCACCTCAAGAGTATGGTACTTCTGTTTGTAAAAAAAAAAGGAGTACGGTACTTCTTTATTTGCACAAATTATAATTCACACTTATTTACAGGTTTTCTTTACGAGAAAATAGGGTATATATGAAAAGATTTTATTTTAGATGAACATCTAATCACAACTAAAATCTACATTAAGAGAATTGCTGATTTTAATTGAGGTTGGTAAACTTGGGTTACTAACTTACTATAACTAGGCATGACAATAAAATCCGTATCCGTGACATCCGTCCAAACCCATCTTAATTTTGACGGGAAATATTCGAGTTGACTGGATACGAGTTCAGGGATTACTCGATTTTTTTAATCAGGGTTGGGGTCGGGGTCAGGGATAGGGATGTCACTACCCGTCCCATACTCATTCCCATACCCGCCCCGATGATGAAATTATTAAAATTTTATTAATTACTTGTTAATTTTTTTTTATAATTTTTACATAATTTAATATATTTTTCTTGATGATTTTTGTAGACAAGTGCATTACAAATACAAGTAGTTAAAAATAAATGTGTAACAATCAATGTTTTTAAATTAGATTTTCAATATAATTTTTTTACAAAAAAAATTTACAAATCTAAACCGGGGAGGAGGATACCCGATACCTGATGGGTACGGGGATGGGTAACAAATTTTAACCCGTCGGGTATCGGGGACGGATATAGATATATGTTGGAGAGTTGGGGTCGGGGACTGGGGAGGCAATACCCGTCCCTGTCCTGCCCCGTTGCCATGTCTAACTATAATTGCTGGGAATGAATACAATTAACCGAGGTTATAATATTTAATTTTGGTCAAATACTTATAGTCCTGTACTATAGATCGAGTATCACTTGATGTTATAAAATTCAAAATAGTAATCAATATAATCAAGACTCAGGATTATTGGTCGATCGATTGTGGTGGTGGTGGTGATGGTGATGATTAGGACTGAAAATGAATCGAGCAAACCTAACTCGACTCGACATGATAAGAAATGATTCAGCTTTGAGCTTGACTTGAGTTTGATACGGACTTTTATTTTCAGCTCAAACTCAATTCGATTCAAACTCATGAACAACTATGTTAGGCTCAACTCGTCAATTCGACTCGATTTAAAATTATAATTATTTTACATATATTTTTATCTTATGGAAAAATAAAATAAATATGAAATTAGTGAAAAAAATAATTATATCAATTTAATAATGATATAAAATATATTACTATATATATGTATATGTTAACTTTATAATTATTGTACATGCTTTTATTTATTCATTTAATACAAAAAAATGAAATTAACTATAAATAATTATAGGAATTTAGTAATGTAAAATATTTAATATATGCATAGATTGTTAGATAGATAAATCTAGATATAATTAATAGATAAATAACCATTTGAATCAAGTTATATACATCTAGTTGAAGTTCTACTCGTTTATTTAACGGGTTCAACTTCGAACTCAAGTTTGGTTCATGAACCAAGTTCAACAAATCAATTGTCGAATAAAGTCTCGAATTATGTTCAAGTTGGTATGATTCATTATTAGCCTTAAATTGAGGATGATGATGTTGTATCTAACATTTTGATTTTGTGTGGCTATATCTTTGTACTTATAATTTTAATTTAATTCTAATGTTAAGATTATTTATAATTACATATCTATTATTTATCATACAAGCCTACATGAAAACCTTTTAAAGTATATAACTAATATAAGCCCAAAAGGCCCATACTAATTGTTTACCTGTAACCATACATCGTTTTGTTTTCATAGACACAAGGCCACACACATCTTAAGTTGTGAACTTCATTATCCCACTACTCTCATCCATGCCCTCTTTCTTCATCTTTTAAAGTATATAACTGATATAAGCCAAAAAGAACTCATTGATTGTTTAAGTGAAACCTAAAATCGTTTTGCCTACATGTAGATGCAACATTGCACACATCTTGACCTGCGAGCTTCATTATCTCACCGCCCCCTTCCTCCCTCTTTTTTTTTATTTCATGTTCCTATCTTTTCAAATATGGAAGACATAACACAATGTGCATCTGGTTGCCAAGATCTTCATGCTTATTAATCTTATCTCCTGCAAATATTTATTTTTTGTCTTTTTTTCTTCTTAGTTTATTGTGTTTTCTCAACACCCCAACCACTAAGTTACAATCAAGTTGTCGAGTTTTACCAATCCAGTATGGTTTTCATCCAGTTTAACTACATCAGTTCTTGCTTGCTATCATATTGGATCTGATAACTTGATCGAAACAGTCATGGGTTTTGTACCCGGTCAAATCAGTCCAAGTTTTATAACATTTGTATGAGATTTATATTAAAACAACAAGTAAATTCTGAGGGTTTAGTCAAAAACCTTGTTAATGTTATTTTTATTTAATTAATTACATTTGCCCCTGTTTGCTAGCATATCCATTATGATAACTTTATTGGATTATTTATGGCTTGATTCCCGGTCATTGATCAATTCGATTTAAGTTTTACCACATCGTATATAGTTTATATTAAAAGAATAATAGATAAATTCCTACGGTTTAATCAAAATCCTTGTTAATGTTGTTTTTATTTAATCACTTGGGAGAAAAATCCCAACATTATTTTATATTTCCCCCCATCCTTTTGCTTTCCACCTTTGAGTCAGACCCCACATTATCTTTGCACTCCCACTTCACCATATTGTTGCACTCTTACTCCATTGGACTTCATCATTGCTGCATTCACATCTTGATCCTCTTTTTGGGTCTTTTTCTTCTCACTATCTATCTTTTCTCACATGCCTTTCTTTATTCTTATGCCTATGTCTTTCTCTTTGTTTTTATGTTTATGCCTTTTTGTCCTCATTTATCTTTCTACTTTGCAAGCCCGTAATTATGTTTTCTACCTTTTGTAGGACTCTCTCCCTTTATAAGTTTCTCTTGACTTATAGATCCGCAAAGGTTGGGTTCAATTCTACAATCAAGGTTATGGCTTTTGTTGCATTTAGAGTTTATGGATTTTATCTTGATTACTCTTAAGCCTTTCCCTTTGTTCCCATTTTATGTTTCTACCTTCATAAGTTCCCAATTCTTTCACTTTACCTTCTGAAATCCTCAATTTCTCTTTCTATACATTTGCATGACACTTTGTCATTGTTTGATGCTAGAGTCAAGGGGTGGGAAAGCTTTTAAGAAGAAAAATGTAAGTGAAAATGGATAATGAGACAAATCATTTACAGACTTTCATTACATGTGTCCAAAATTAATTTTTAACCATTATTTGAAAGATAGTAATAAATAAAAGACTAAAATGTTATTAAATATTTAATTTTTTATTACTATTAAATGCTAAATATTTTTATTAGTACAATATTAATAAAAATATCTAACATTTAATCTTAATAAAAAATATTTAAATATTTAATAATTTTTTAATCTTTTTATTTATCATTATCTTTCAAATAATGGTTAAAAGTTAATTTTGGATGCATGTAATGAAAATCTAAAATTAATTTGTCACATCAATATCCAATTACACTTACATTTTCTCCTTAAGAGGTTTTCTTTCCCATTTGGTCTTAGTGTCCAACACTTGAAAGATAATAATAAATAAAAAACAAAAATGTTATTAAATATTCAAATATTTTTATTAATATTAAATGTTAAATATATTTATTAGTATAAATTAAAATATATAATATTTAATATTAATAAAATAATTTAATAATTTAATAATTTTTAGTCTTTTTATTTATCACTATTTATCAAGTAATTGAGATGTAAATGCGACGGTGATGAAGTGTGGTGATGTGAAAGTGTGCTATATGTTGTAGTGGGAGTTCAAAGATAATGTGAGGTTTATCTTAGGGGGGGAAGGCAAAAATGGGGGAAAATGTAAAAAAAAGTTAGAGATTTTCTCCCCCGAAGTAACTAAGTTTAAATTAATAAGTGAAAAAAGTTTAACAATGCCTTTAACTTTGTAAGAACTTAGATTCAATTCTCACTACAACAAATCTCACTCATATCGTTTGAAGCCTAGTGTTAGCTTTGACATCAATGTTAATATCGTTGGTTATATTGTTTTACATCATTATTTTAATTGAAAAATGTGTCATCGGTTAGAATTGATGATTAGGATTAATGTTAACTTTAGTTTAGTGTCAACTTAGGTTGGTGTAAAAAATAATTCACACTATAGCATTGACACAAACATTTATTCCAATTTGGTCATTTGATTGTTTCTAACTAGCTACAATTTGGTTGACACTAAATTCATATTTTACCATAGTGTCAGCTCAAGCCAATGCTTATTTAAAACAATTATAGCTATTAATGAAGTTGTGTTGAACTTAGCATTGGTTTGTCTTGTTCTAATAGGCATTATTTGTGATTAAGTTATTTGACCGTTTCTAACTAAGTACATAGTCACATTGTCTCAATTGAACTCTAGAGATATTTTATCATAGCATTAGCTTAAGTGAACACTAATTTGAAGCTATTCCAAAAACAATTATCGCAATAACACAATTGTGTTGGACATAGTCGACACTAACTATTAATATATTTCCTAAACCCATAACATCTCCCTCATTTTCCTTTCTTGCTTTCTCCATCATCGCTATCTCGTCACTGTTTGCCACCTCTTTTGTCCTTCCTTGTTGTCTCTCCATTTCCTTTTCCTTCATTACCATCGTCAACCCTTTAGTTATTTTTGTCTTCATCGTTGTCGCCCCTTCACTCCCCTTCCTTGTCATTGCCACCCCTGATTGCCTTTCCACCATGCCATCCGTCATCGTCATCATTATTTATTTTTCCTCAACCACATCACATGCCCCATCATTAGATCCTTCACCATTGTGGTACCCCCACCTATGTTGCACCTTTTACATGGTCACATTCTTCTTTCATTGTGGTGTCTTGGGCAACCACACCACCACAATGTCACTGTCGTACCATCACCACTTTGCCATTATAGGTAATAATTAACCACATGATATATTTTTCTTTAATTATTTTTGCTCTACGTAATTTTTTCTTTGATTATTGATGTATGTTTTTAGTTAAAGTGGGATTTTTTTGTGCTCTTAATTAGTTGATATTTACAAGAGGAAGCGAAAGTGTCTCTCTATATTTAAAAGCATAAAAATAAAATAAAAGAGAAAGAATAAATGAATAATTTATAAAGGGAGATTTGGAAACAGTTACAAGGACAAAATACAAAGGAAGACAAAAAACAATTTGTAACTCTGTATTTTTCATTACCATGACATCGGTGAAGAATATCCAAAGTTGATAATTAATCTTTGGTAAGAATTCTGACTAGTCATCTTTAACAAGTCTCCCCTCCCTTAGACTTCAAATGATGCAAATTCGATTCTTGCTACTTGTTTATATTCTCTATTTATTCTATTTAATTTTATCTTGTTTATTGTAGAATAAATAGGAACGATTCCATCATTACTTAGATTAACAACTTATTAATATCTTTTGTCTTTTTTGGTCATATGTAATAGATTACGAGTGTCTCCTGATCCACTGAATCATAAATTAATTTCACTCACAATATGTGTGATTCTGGTTGATCTAAAGAAATTTTGCACACGATAAGTTCTTTGCTGAATACATAGTTTTTACTTATATATGAATGTAATAGTACCCTATATGACTGCGTCTGCGTCGGGATATCTTCTGTCTTTTAGCATAACAATTCCAATGAAATTAAATTTTAAAATATGTTCGTCAAAAACTGTAGCAAGTAAAAGTGGGGGCCCAATTACTCATTCTGGGCTCAACGAATAGAAGTGGCCCGTTAGCTCTTCTAACTTCTAAGTTCTGAGAGCTTACTGCTTAGGTCACACACTGCAAAGGCGCACATAGAATTTCAGAATTCTTTGCCAGCACCATTTCTGTCGTTCTCCGCCCTTCATCGTCGACTCCGGCCGATTCCCGAAGGTTTGGAATATACTCAGATCGCAGCACTGTCACTTTCGTTTATCTTCTTCTTTTCCATCTTTTTATTTGAATTTTACAACCTCACAGACTCGCATGATTGAATAATTTCATAGGATATGTTATCAACACTATATGTACTTTGTGGTTACATTATTGATAAATAGTGTTAAACTGATGTAGAATAGTGTTGTCATTGTTTCGTGCTTGTGTCAGTTTCAATGGCGTCTTCTAAGAGGCCAAATGCGGGGCCCAATGGGAGAGGGAAACGCCGGAAATCTTCTGGCGGTTTTTCGCCGTTGGATGTTTCTCCAGGTAGCGTTGTGTTCCGTTTGCTCTGTCATGCTTCTAGAATCGGCAGTGTTATTGGCAAAGGTGGTTCCATCATATCGCAAATTCGCCTAGAAACTGGTGTGAAGGTTAAGATTGAGGAAGCTGTTCCTGGGTGTGATGAAAGGGTTATCACTATCTCGGGTTCGGATAAAGAGGCTGAAGAATATACTGCTGAGCAGGGAAAGGAGGTTAATGATAATGATGATGTTGGAAGCGAGGGGAAAGATGGGGAGGAGAAGAATGGTAGTGATGGCAATGGTAATGAAGATAAAGAAGAAAAAGATGCTGTTCCCGTTGAAGATTCAAAGAGTGAGAAGGGGAATTCGGCTATTTGGAAAGCTATATCCCTAGTTTTCGAGAGGATGGTTGAGGGAGTAGAGGAGACAACTGAAGGGGATGAAGAAAGTAATAAATCTTCTTCCTTTTTTTTGAGGCTGCTTATTCTTACTGCTCAAGTTGGATGCGTTTTAGGAAAGGGTGGTAGTGTGATAAAGAGAATGGCAGCTGAGAGTGGTGCACAGATTCGGATCCTTCCTAAAGACAAGGTTCCAGTGTGTGCATCAGCATTTGATGAGATAGTTCAGGTAAATGTTTGTGATACTGATCAAAAAAGGGATAAGGGGTGTGCCATTATCCCCTTTTGATTCAGTGTTTTTAAACTAACTGGCTGTGTTTTTTATTTAATTAAATTAAATTAAAGTATAACTGGGAGTTGTATTTGAAGTAGCAAATGTCTGGCTAGAATGTTTGCTTTGTCAAATTTTATTTAATTAATTGTCTGAACCCTGAAGTTAATTTCATTAATACTATGTTTTGCATGTATGCATTTTGAGTGACACATAATTCGAGGTTGAAGTGCAGAAAAGGGGTTCTATAGCTGCTGCTATTTTGGTGCTTATTAGTTATTACTTATTACTCATTTTAAGATCTGTTCATGCTTGTAATCTTGTTTCAACATTATTTTTCATATGTATGCCTTGATGTAGATCTCAGGAAGTGTAGAAGTTGTCAGGAAAGCTCTTCAATCTGTTTCTCAACAGCTTTTGGAAAATCCACCTCGGGATCATGAATCCCTGTCCGCCAAGTCTACTGGGCCATCATCTCATTCATTTGGGCAATTCCCACCACACAACCATTCTTTTGCTGCTCAAGGAGAACCTTTTGCTACTGGTCCTCATGATATTTCTGCTTTTCATTCTGCCCCTCCTTTGATTCCCAAGTTTCATGAAGCTGCCATCCACGGTCGCACGAGGCCTTTACAAGAAATGCTTACTTTTCGTTTATTGTGTCCTGTGGAGAGGGTGGGAAATATAATTGGCAAAGGTGGAGCAATCATAAAGACTGTGCAACAAGAGACAGTGAGTGAAATCAAGGTTTTAGAAGCCCCTCCAGATTCAGAGGACTGTGTTATTGTTATATCTGGTCCAGCGGTATGGTTCAAGTTTTCCATTTTCTCATCTGAGCTATTGTTATGGAGCCACATCTTTTTTAACTGATGTTAGATTAATGTTTGCAGCACCCCGAGGATAGAGTATCCCCTGTGCAAGAGGCTGTATTTCGTGTGCAAACTAGAATAGCCAAGCCTATACCCGATGCCAATGACCATACTATGTTAGCAAGGTTTCTTGTTTCTTCCAATCAAATAGGTTGTCTCCTTGGCAAGGGTGGTTCCATCATAACTGAAATGAGGAAGAAATCAGGGGCCCATATCCGTATATTAGGAAAGGATAAGGTTCCAAAGTGTGCTTCAGAGGATGAAGAAGTAATTCAGGTGCAATTTTACTGAGTTTGATATTGGTGTAAACTTCTTCCACTTTATAATCTTTGTAGTTTGTCTCATATAGTTAATTTACATAATAATGCTGATATTTCATTATCTTCTAATTATTTAAGATTGAATTAAACAACTACTCCTTTGGATTCCTAAATTTGTAACAGAAAAATTCTGATTTCCTAGGAAAAACTACAACTAATATGTTCATATTGTGAATTCCTGTAGCTTTTCAAAATGAGCAGTTGGAGTAACTTGTTGATAATTATTTTTACATGGTACTGATTCTTCAATTTTATTAATTGGCATGACACATATGCTTGGTGATTGGTGTTAATTGAGTTTAAACATTTTTTAGCTTCTAGTCTTATTTAATGTTTCACATGGTTGTTGCTTATCTTGTTTAATTTCTGTCAGGTGAATGGAGAAATTGAGGCAGTGCATGAGGCTCTTTTGCAAATAACCACTAGATTAAAACATCATTTCTTTCGCGATTCATATCCATCTGTCAATTATCCTTCAAATTCTCCATTTCTGGATCAACTTCCTCCATTCCCACCTTATTTAGGAAGGAGGGGACTTTCACCTCCTGGGATGTATTCTGACCTTGGTCCTCCACCTTCACATGCGGGTTTTCCTCTTGATGATCGCCCTGCTTTTCTGAATAATATACATAGGCCAGGCCTTCCTCCTCACATATCTCAAAGGAAGCCTTGGGGTCCTCTGGTATTGGACTGTTTTTTCTCTTTTGGTACTTAGGCTTAAAACATTACCCTTGCAGCATATCTGCATGTCATTTAAATCACTGTCAAACACTTGCGCTAGATGTTGAAGTTAGTATTGTTAAAATTAAAATTGAAATGGATGAGGAAGGGAAGAGTGGTCTAATAGGCTTGGTTGGTGTCAAAAGGAATGTGTATGTAATAATAATATATAATATATTTGATAAAACGTAAGTTTTTTTAAGTGTAGGTGATGCATTATTTTTTAATTTCTATACCGTTTAAAGGTCCTTATTTTATAAAATATTTTCTTTCAATTGCTACTTGCATAATTTGAGATACCAACACAAATTTACAGTCTTAAAAGTTATAATTAATCTTTAATCTATTTATTTACATATACCACACAAGAAGTTGCAATAAACAATAGATCAATCCCTGGCAGGAATTTTCTTCTTTTAAATTCAGGGTCATTGGGCAGGCTTCCACCAGAGGCTGATAGAAGCCTTGCTCAGATAAATATCAGTCAATAGAAGAGGACTGGACTATGGACCAATATCCCATTATTCAGGCCAAATTACCTGGTCTGTTTTTCCCAAATGTAAAATTTCAGAAGGAATGACATGTCAATATTTAGTTCTGACTTCTGAGAACTGAGAAGCTATGTTTTAAAGAAGCTCTGTTTATGCACTGATATACCTACCTGTGTTGGAAATCTGGTTTCTAGGGGGTACTTGAAGGTGGCACACCCATTGGCTTGCCAGACTTTCCAAGAGGTCCTCCTAGAAGAATTTCAGGATTTGCAGGGTGTGTCTACTGCAGTATTGCTGTCAATAGTTTTGTTTTCTTTATTATTTTCAAATTCTCTTCTTTTCTCTCTATCTCTATTACTGAGTTTTTTTCCCCATGCAGGGGGAGCCAACCAATTATCACAAGCACCACTGTTGAAGTTGTTGTTCCTCGAGCAGTGGTGCCTGTAATATATGGGGAAGATGGTGAATGCCTAAAACAAATACTTCAGGTGAACCCACTGTATCTGGTAATTTATGGTGTTAATTTTGTAGATTTTATCTGGCTGTTAGATGGTTTGTGCTTTACACTTTAAGTAGTTGCTTGTGCCACTCACACATCCACACCTATACCAAAATTTCTTTGCATATGCTCATGTGTTTACAAATTCCCAAGGAAAACACAAAAGGGACCTATTCAACATTATAGATGAAACGAATAATTATATTTTTGGTTCCTTTAGTTTGGACTAGTGTGGTTTGGTCCAAGTGTTTCTTTAGTCAATTGACCCCCCCCCCCCAAAATAAAATAAAATTTTGGTCTTCGTTGATTTTCTTTTACCTAAAACCCTCAAATTTCCACTTCCTACTAAAAAATTCACAAATTGAATCAATGAAATAATGTTAAATGTTCTTTTGCTAAAAAACTCATCAATCAAAATAAAAAAATCTCTAAATTTTTCTTCGTCAAAGCCTAATCTCACACCATTCAAAATACTGGAAAATTTTCACTTCAATTGAAATACTTAGAATTTGAGGGTATTTGGTAGGAGAAAATTGATAAAACTAAGAGGACCAACTTTGCTTAATTGACTATAAAAATAATTGAGATCAAAATTGTACAGTCCAAAACTAACTAGAGGGGGACCAAGAGGGCAATTAAGCCTACTAGCGTAGATGTAATTTACATTTTCATTCACTGTATGCTTTGATTGTGTTAATGTGAAACATTGTACATGTTTCTGCCATTTAGTCATTGAAGTTAAAGAAAGTGCACCCAAACCCCTGGCCCCAATACACCACAAGGTAGAAGTAAAAAAATGAAAATATTGTATCCCTCTTTTCTGATCTCAATTCAATTGGGACATAATTTGTTGGATGGTGTGATTATTGATGAAATCATTGTATAATTCTTCATGATTTTGACATCTACTATGTGGTCCACACAGATCTCTGATGCAAACATTACTATTACTGATCCAAAGCCTGGAGCTGTGGAAACTAAAATTATAATATCTGGAACCCCAGAGCAAACTCATGCTGCCCAAAGTCTTATTCAGGCATTTGTCATGAGTGAGAGGGAGTCAGTTTGATCACTCTATTTGGGTAACACCCTGATACATTTGTTTCTTTAGTCTGGCAGTTGTAATTGAGTTTTTTTGCTTAATTTTCTCCCTCTTGCAATTTTTAGTAGGCATGTGGTATAAATGGTGTAAAATGTTATCGTATAGAAATACAACTATGCACCAGCTTTGCTTTCATGAATTCATGTGCATTTATTTGGTTTGCTTTTCCAAAATTAAAGATACATCCCTATGTTTGATAGATTTTCGTCATGTCCAAGATCAGCACTGTTTTGAAGCTTGTAGAAGATAAGCAGCAGTCAAAATGGCTTCCAACGTCTCTTGGTATCTTTAACTCAAGCAAGTTGGTGTATGCTTTACTCCTCTTCTTTGACATGTAAGAATATTAATCATCTGGTTCTTCCATGCATATGTGCTTTTATCATTGGACTTGTACGACCCTATCTGTCCCCCAAAAAAATGCCAACAGAAAGAGAAAAGACAATAGCATTTGCTCTGCTCTAGAAAGAAGATAATGGAAAGAGCATTTCCTCTGCTGTACGTATACTAGTTCAAGTACTAGATGATCCTAAGGCCATCTCCATCTAGAGGTGCTTAAATTCCCTTTTCTTATCAAGAACCAATCCTTAGTAAGATCTTGCATTGAAGTTTTATCTTATTAAGAACATGTAATGTCAATGCACCAGGTGCTTAACTTTTTTTCAGGGTCATATAATATACTTTTTTTTTTATCAAAAATAATAATAAAAAGTTGGTAATAGTTAATGTTGATGAAATGTAAGGTTGCTTACTTATTTGTGGGACCTATTTTGGTAATTTTTAAGTTGATTGGTTGGAATTTGGAAAGAGTTTAAATTGTAAAACATAAAAAAAGTGATGTGTAAAAAGTAAAAAAAAAAAGGATGCTGGGATGGAGATGCTCAATAAACTGATAGAACTAGTATCATAACAGTGACAGAATTTTTTATTGAATGGAACTAGGAAGAATCCCCCTTGTAACCAATTCTTTGCTCCAGATATTTGGAGGTCTAGATCCGCTCCTTACACTGTTTTTCAATCACCCAAAGTCTCCTAAACTGTTCACGATTATTCCTATTTAGGCTGATCTACTAACATAAACCTATCCTTATTGGGCCTAATCAGTTGCAGGCCCAGTCCCTTCTTTCTAGCAGAAACCCATGTCTTTCTTTGGCCTATTAATCTAACTATTTTTTTATTCATAATTAATCCAACTAATTACCAATGGATATCTATCTGAACGCACCATATTAAAATTTGATTTATTGAATTCTTCTATTTATAATACTGGTGGAAATAAACATGCAGAGTATATGCATGACAATTGCGAAACGAACATTTCTATCGGGCTGATTGACATATAATATATGTATGACAGTTGAGAAATGGAGAGTATGTTAGATGATCGATTGTGCATTCTGACTTGAATGTTTGGTTCTACATGGATTGTTCTTGTCTTGAAGGTTAGATTGTTTTCCTCCGACTTATGAGTCACGGTTAGAGATAGTTGTTGATTGCCACTTCTTCATACTTTGTGCCATTACAGGATTTCATAACCAGTTAGTGAATTTGTATTTCGTCACTGTCCAGAATGTTCACTGTGCTATTTTAAATGTGTATGATGCAGATACAAGATTTGTGCATGCTCCTCTGAATTGAGTGGGTATATATTGTGCATGTACTGTAGACGACAGTGTTAAATGACAGTGCACACTTTCATACATCTTAGAATTATTCTTGACAGTTATACAATGCAGCTGGGTGTTATATTCTTTCTTTCATAAGCACTTGATAACAATAAATTATCCATGAACATGCTGAAACTTACTAAAAAAAGTTACTTAGAAAAGAAAGCAATTTAGAACTTTGGAACAAATTATTATTATTGCTGGGCTTTGAAGGGCTGATATTTCTTGAGATCTTGAGCGAGGCCTTGGATGGAACCAGCAGCTGAGATAATAGAAACGATCAAGCAAGCCCAGCTCAGTATCTTGAGCCATGTCCACGTGAAGGAAAACCTTTGCATCTTTGACTGCTTAATGTACATTTCTATGGGGAAGTAAACGGTTAATGGCCAAAAGGACAGTGAACCAATCAGGCCTAGGAAGTCATTGAAGAATGGAAACATCATAGCTATCAAAGCAGTGATGATGACATATGTTGTTCTCCACACCACCCTGAAGAAGTTCACAGGGAAGGTTCCACATAGTGGAAAGTTCAAAGCGTGTTCTCCATTTACAAATTGGCTATTTGGCCACCTTTCCTTACCCCAGTTCTCTACGAACCCAAATATGGGCTGACAGAAGACCTGACAAATAAGGCATAAAAAACATCATGCATTAACAAAATACGCGTATGCCACAAAACGCACTGTTTGATTCTAGTTGTTTACCTGATATGCTCCAACCAAGTGCACGGCTATGCAGATGTTAGCAAAGTCTATGAGCCAAAAGGGCTCGTAGAAGCCGAACCCTGTGAGGAAATTTCCTGGTGCATCGTTTCCAAATGCTGCATAACCTAGGCAGCCACATAGCACATAGAACAAGGTTGTAGTCAAGATGCCAATCAAACTTGCTCTTTTCATGACCTTGTTCTCTGGAGGGCTCGATTTCAGGGTATCCTGCAGTTATGTGGGGGTGGAAGCAAAATGTCATCGCGTGCCCTTATTGATACTCTTTAAACGGTTGTCAAGTATTTATACACACATGCACATACACCACGAAATGTCCCATACTCAGAACTTTTTATTTTGTCATTTGTTTCGGCCAAGCTAATATTCAGTGATGTTCACATGTATGAAATCCTTTTTAAATGAATCTCACTACAGTTTTATAGGTTTTGATAGTATATTTATAGGATTTCATTTTCGCCCTTTTTAAATGGAGTCCTTTTGGCCAAACTAGTAAGAACTAATACCCCCAAATATGTTTGAATAGTTTTTTAAAATTATTTTTTGTTTATTTTTTAATTTCTAATTCTAAAACTATTTTAAAGTTAAACAAAGACTCATAAGTCGTAGGTATTTTTCTTAACTTATGGTTTCTTTTCCTGTAAAATCATCCTTGTGTTAATTTATAATTTTAAATAACTTTTTACAATGATTTATTATCAATTTGATCTGAATTTAACCACAAATAAATCATTAAACCGTAAATTAGCGTGTTCTCCTGTTCAATTACTAATTTGTTTTAAAAAGATAATTTTTTTAAATTTTGTTTTTAATTTTGATAAACAGTATTTAAGGAATTTTAGTTATGTACTAACTACTGGCAAGTGGTAAGCGTATACAGACAAAAAATAAGTAATGAACGTCGGTACGAAGATAATACAATTTAACTTGGCATCTTTTCCAGGATAGAATAATGACCTTTTGCTAAAAAGGTATCCTTTATCTTATCTGCTTTCCACTAAAAAAATAAAAAAAGAATAAGAATCTTTAGTTTCGATTAGAATAGGTTCTACCACTTTAATGGATAGATAATGACTTGCATTTGACAAAACGTACCAATATTATATGATATCTTGTTCCATTAACAGTTAATTAGAAAAAAATATAAATTATTTATTATAATTCATATTAGATTTAGATCGTCTACAACATGTTTTTTAATAGAACCAGTGTATCATCCAACTGTTTACACGACTACTACGTAAATATAAATCAGTGTATCTTCGTATCTCCAATTCATTCGATAAGTTAAGAATGCCTTTTAAATTTAGTTCACTGACTTTTCCCGTAGAATAGGAACTTTCTTTACGAATGCATTAGAAGGGCAAAGCCAATTTAATTTGGACTAAGCTGTGTGCCCCGCATAGACAAGTAGCAAATAAAAGGCTTTTTAGTCAATAGCAAATAAGTGTTTCGATTCGTTGAAAATTGCCAAGTGGCCAAAATACCACTTGGAGTTGGCCATTTAATTTGGCTAGTACTCTGCCATACCGCCACGGTTCTCTTGAATTATGCATGCATGCAAGCATGAACTCTAACTCTAAGAGCAAAGGGGCAATCGCTAGCTAGCTATAGTGCTATACCATATATCTATCTGTATTAATGGTGTGGATAGGTAGGCAAATTAAAGTAGTTTTATATCATCGTGACATATATTAATTTTGTGTGCTTTATATTTATTCATAAAGGTTAAGTTCTTATTTGGAAATAAGGACAGCATTTGAGTTAATAAATTCCAATACTTTTATATATGTAGACATGCATGGATGGTTCTACTTCTATTTATGTTAATGTTTGATAACAACAAAAAAAACGAGTTATATATAGTTACCTGTATCTCGATGAGCACGTTAGAATAAGCATAAGCGAAGGCAATGTCACCAATAGCTTGAAACGTCCTCCAGACCTTCTCGGATCCTGTAACGTCTACCCCAACTTGCACCCCCGTTAAGGTTGTCCGTACAGGCTCTCCACCACCTTCACCAATATCAAACAAACATACGTATGTAATATATATATATGTATCTTATTGTTATATATCATTACTTTAAATTAATGTAAGCAACTTCGTTTTTACCATCCTAGCTAGTGCAAAGAAATTGAATGAAGTTTAATTAACTTTTGATTACTAATTTACCTGCCACTTTAGCTACTGAGAGCCCGAGGCCAATGGAAGAATAAGCAAAAGACATAACTGCTGCAACAATGGAGAGCCACCAGAGCTTATGGAAATTTGGTATCTGGCTAAGCACGATTTGAATGCAGGCAAAGAGGATCATGAAAGGGTTGTTTGACGTATAGCACTTAACATGATGACCATGTTTGTGAAAACAATTCGACCTCTTCACCGCCCTGATAATTGGTTTGAAAATTATAAAGTGGATTTATTATTACTATTACACTACACCATATACCACCGTCCAAAGTTTATTTAGATATGGAAACTTACACCATACTAATTGAAGCCGTTATCGTGTAACCGATAGTTACACCGACAAGATTTATGTACTGAGCTAATCCACACAGCTGAAATTTCCTCCCTCCTACGGAAAATTGAAAACGACAAATTATAAGATACGTTAAAATTTCCAAGTCGGTACGTACTACTATACGTTGCATTCAAATTAATTTGGTCGATCACGACAGGTTTTACTTGTTCAAATCATAGATTAGTAGCAAACAAAATCATGTAAAAGAGACATGAATAGAAATATTTATGGGAATTAGGTACTGCTCTTCGTGTTTTGATATGTCTCTTAGCTTGTAAATAAAAGAAATCGTGGGTAGAGCGCCTAGAAAGCTTGAATGCTCAAGTTTCAGTAGCAGTAACTATTAACAAAGCTATATCTGACAGCTACGTACTCAGTTAATTGGTAGGAATAAAAAATATATAACAAGAGATTTTATAATAATTTAATATCCTATTCAACCAATTGAACTAGATAATTAAATTGCATGAAATTGAATTGAATATTACCTAAGACGGATCTGACAACATCGGAATAGGTGTAGTTTCGCTTGCCATGAACAGGATCAGGTGAACGATAACAGTCGGCAAGAAGAGTGGAAGTGAAGTAAGTGATGAAAGAGAAGGCAAAGAGAACGGCAGGGCCAGCCACCCAACCCATTTGTGCAATTGCCCATGCAAGTGACAACACTCCTGACCCTATCACTGCCGTTATGATATGGGCACTCGCAGTTATCCATGTACCTTCAAACACAATCATAAAGTTACAAGTTATAATTGAGTTACAACCAAATCACATATACTGTTGAAGTTTAATTTCTGTGCCGAAGTGTTTAATTATGTAAATTTATATGATATACAATTAGAAATCACGATAAACTGACTTTTAAAATAATTATTAAAAAATATCTTGAGGATTAGTCTTATAGTTTCTAGCTGGAAAATATCTTATGTATTACTATGTATGACTATGAGGTATTATATATGTGTGTGTTGGGTTTTTAGTATAGTTAGCTAGCTAATATATGTGACAATATTGCTGATAAAAAAAAAAAATACTATGTGACAAATATGTGTATATGTACCCGTTCTTCTGACTCGTCCATCATCGTCGAAGTTTTTGCCACCATCTTCAGGGGTTTCTACGAACATGCTGTTCTTCTGAAACTGATCAGAATTCATCTCTCAGTTTCTATTTGAGAGGGCGTGTGCTGTGCCTAGGAAAAAGGGAAAAGAAAAAGAAATATGTGTTGTAACTCTCTGCTTGTACTTGGTGTGGTTGGTTTGGCTTGGCTCTACTTATAAGAGTTTGGTGAACTAAGATAATGAACTATAGAAAAAAGAAAAGGCAATTAGAATTCATGATAGTTTGCGAGAAAAACAATAATGGGTTAAATAGAGAAGGGGAATGAAGTCAAAGGAGAGTAGTTAAGTGGAAGTGTGGCACATGTACTTAAACGATGGGTGAGGAATTTATTGATTTTTTTTAATAAAAAAGTGGCATATATAATACTTTATCAAAAGCCTATGGAAGTAGAGAAATACAATATAAAAATGAAAAGCTTTAATTAATGGTGAGTTGGGAGTTTAAGATGATAGGTGGTTTTGTAAGGGTGGAATTTTGGACACGCCTTAGAACCATTGAAGGTGGCAAATCTCTGGTACATTTCGAACACGTGGGTCCCCACACTCGTGTTTTTCGTTTTAGTCCATCCATTTGGAGAATTTTTTGATGGCAGCCACTGATGATGGTTTTCTTGAAAGTGCTACAATTCCCTCTGACTAATGCACCATGCATGGCCGTTCTCTCGCACTTGATTCCCCGAACTTTTTGGTCTTATTGGGTTTTTATTTTGCTTTAAGTTATCTTAATTTTTTATTCACACTGCAAACTGCTTGAAACTTTGGTTTGCATATCAAAGATATATGAATTTTGACCTAACTTCTCCATTTTTTTTGGTATATATAATTGGGGGGGCTATGATGAAGAATTGAAGATCATGTATATCAGGCGCATGCACCCCATCAATTCTATGATATAATGCTGAATTGCCGGCTAAGGACTCCTGATTCTTGCATTTTATTGGTTCCAATACCAGAGGCACTTGCTAATTAATCATGATAAACAAAATGATACTCCCTTGATCTACTAATTTTAGAATCCTATTAACCAATTTGACAATTGATTTTATTAGTAGCATTAAATTTATCTCTCCAAAATAAAGTTTTATACTAATTGTCTTATAAGAAAAACAAAGCTTAACCTTCACTCTAAGTGGAGCTTTGTTTTACATCAGGAATTAAGGCTCAAATGGATGGTCTTTATTGATTTAGCATGACTTGACACCGATGGACGGTGGTCATGATCTGGATAACTTTTGCAGTAAATGCTATAGAGGAGCTTTTAAAGTGACATTGAAACTTGAAGTCGTCCATCACTATCTATTGTCAGTGTTCGTGATTATCTGCAGTACCTGATCAAGAGATATGCTGAAATTCTGCTTTGTCGGCATTAACTATCAAAAATTCATTCTGATCTTTAATTTGCTCAATTGTACTCAGTGTGTCCTTTCCCACTTCATAGAGCAACCGTGTTAATTACTACTAGCATTGAACAAAGCCCAGTGTGCCATTATACTACTGTGGAACACAACTAAAATTAAGAACCAAATTTGCTGTTAATGATTTCATGATATACAAGTGTCGCTTTTTCTTTCCATGCTTGTCCAACAATGAGACTTGGAAACACTGAACCAAGGTTATGGTTTGAGCAAGACAATTAAGTCGTAAAAAGGGAACTAACAATCATTAGTTTTCACATAAATTTTTTATAATTATAGGTGTATTTCTTTATAGCAAGATAGTCTTTTCTTTTTGTCTTTTCCCACCATCACTCTCCATGTGTGTGATAATTGATTCGACCTATAAAGGGTATTAGGAGTGTAAAAAAAGCAATATGAACCAATAGACTCTTGTTTCAGTGATCCATTTCGAGGATTGGTATTTGGTGCAGTATTTTTACTGTTTAATTATATTATTTATATAACATTTTTATAATATTATTTTTCTCACTTCTCTTTTTATTGTATAAAAAATTATACACAGAAATTATTATAAATACAATTTCTCTTTATTGTTTTACACGGATGGGCTTTAGTAAAATTATTATAAATACAATTTCTCACTTCTCTATATTGTTTACTAGTCCATTGATAGAAGTAGTCCTTGAGTTTCCTTTTTTTTTTCTTCAAATATCCCACCGTCATTCCACTCTCCTTAGGTGACGGGATGCTGTGGTCAGCAAATTTCTTGATAGAGAGAAAGTGACATTGAACAAATTTGCAATACGGGAGATTTCTGAGTCAAATGGGTGTATATGGGATGTTGAGTTATGGTATATGATCATTGGAGAAAACAGAAAAGAAATCTTCCAGGATTTTCACCATTGTGGTATTTTGAATAGGAGTTATTGAACTTGAACACATTGTGTTGTGAGGTTCAGTGAAGCAAAGGACGATTTTGATAAAGGTTCGGATGAGAGTGGTTTTGGTGCACAATTTACAAATGAATCACCATCATTGAATTCCAGAAAAAAGAGATGGAGATTTCGTGTTCATACATAAATGGAAAGTGGAATTCAAGCTTCGGATGTGTATAATACTCCTAGTCAGTCAACGGGTTTGATTTCCTAAAACAAACCCTCGAGTCTGAATTTTGGATAAAAAATTCTGCTGTGAATGATCCTATGATTTAAAAAAAGAAAGAAGGAAATGATGCATAAGTAGTATAACTGTATAAGTGATATAAGGTGAAAAAAAGAATAAGAGTGTCAACTAGATGTGTACATGTATTCATGTATTATTAAAAAACAAAATACTCCTTATTTAAAGTAGAAGTTGATGATACAGAAATTGTGATGTTCGTATAATTTTATTCTATATGAAATCTGCCAAGAGAATCTTTCTGCGAGCGAATCTTTAACATTATGTAATGGTTTAATTTTGCTCTTACTTTTTAGGTGTTTTAGTATGACTTTCCTATTAAAATTAAATTTTTGCCTAGCAATTTAGCACACCTACGATTTAAAGTTATTAAAGTAAAAATCAGATTTTAATAAGAATCAACACTACACTACAAGTATCTAAGAATCAATACCTAAATTTTATTTAAACGAAGACATATGTTATCTAAAATGAGCCCATGTAACCCTGATCTGGTCATGAGGTTTTTTTTTTTTTGGTTTTGTTTAAGGTCCAATCTTTCCATCCCCCAAGAATCATGTCGAGCTGGTGGCTGTATTAGCAAAGGGACTAAAATGAAAATTCTAATGTATGTAAGATTGAAAGATAAAAATTCACTAGTCAAAGGATTCAACGATAATTAGAGTAATCTTAAAAAAGGGGTAAATAGAGTAATGGCCATCTTATAAATTAGTAAGAGTATATTCATTTGTAGAGAAAAAAAATAAAAAATAAAATAATGTGATATATGTTTTTATATTTTATTTTAATTTAAAACTTTAATCTCAATTTCTTTTCTTTTAATTTTTTGGAATCAACTTGTCATACCATAATGCGTCCTAAAAGTTGCCATAAAAAAACACGTATTAATCAACCGTACCAAACAATGCCAAAACATTTTTGCTTGCTGTGACCTTGTGGGTTGTGACTAGTACTAGTGTACTTGCCCTAGCAGAATATTTAAATAACGATTTGACCAAAGTCACGCACTGATTCTCAACTAGGACTACTACTGATCAGAAAGCCATGGCCTGAGAATATGTCAATATTGTTGCTTCGATAATAAATAAACATAGACAGGGCAGTACTCATGATCATGAATTGATTATGGGTGAGAGCATATGTCAAATTTGTAACCTTTTCCCTAATGAAGGAACATTTTGGATGGTCAAGAGATTTGGCCCTGTAATTATCACAAGGTTTTAAATATTCGGATTCATCCCCACTTGTTTTTTTTTCTTTTTTCTAATCCTGTTTTGCCGAATATTTTTCTAAGAATTTTATAATAATTCTTTCTCAACTAAGACCGACATGTGTGTAATATAAAATGGGCCTGCCTCTATGATAACGAATCCCTCAATTATCTTGTTCTGGATTTTTATATAGTGCAGAAACGTCTCCATTAATCCTTTATATTCTTTTTCTTCGGTCCAGGAAAGCCCATTTGTTTTAATAGATCAACAACACATGCAGAAATGATAGATATATACTAATCTAATTAAGTGCATTGAAAAGTACATATTTTACAAAAATACACGAAAACTAAAAGCTTCAAACTATCCCAATTTTCTCAACGAATCAAGCTTCCACTTGGAAGATGTTCAGTGTCGACGAGTTATTACATTATTACTCTACACTTTATGCCAATTTATGATTGACGCCCGTGTACTTAATTTGGAAAAAGCAGTGGGAAAATAATGGTGCAATTTGCTCCATACAGGTGCAAATTAATAGTAGTAAGTTAAGTGTTTCTATCCTTGTATGATTAATAGAGGAGTGCTACCAATAAGTTCTATTACACTCCTTTAAATACATTCTTTTTTTTTATTGATAAAATTCATTAAAAACTATAAAATTAATAGAAAAAACATTAAATAGAATGTGTGGCTCACAAAATATTATTTACAATAAATTTACCAATAAAATAGAGTGCTTTTAAAAGAGTGTATTAGAGAGTATTGTTAATATTTCTCATAACTAGTATTCATCCTATTTCTCTTATTCGTTCCTATAAATTTAATCAAATTATTATAAAAAATTAAATCATTGAAATTAGACTAGTTTTATAGAAAAAAAAATGTGATATATATATATATATATATATATTATGAGAAAGATTGCCGTGTTCTAATTAAGATTAAACTATATCATGAGATAATGATATAATTATTTATTAGTTACTTTTATTCAAGTCAAATAGTTATGAAATCCAATCAATGCATAGTAGACACGGACATCTTGTGTATTTTTACTTAATAGTGGGATAAGGGACACCAACTCCTTCCACTATTGATCGGGAAATGACCTATCACTCTAGACGTGTCATCTTTCTTATTTACTGATGTGTGGGGAGTTGCAACCGTTGTCATCCTTAATCAGAGGTATTACTTTTCTTTTCTGTACTTGATAGAGCTGTTTGAGGTCACCATGTCGTAGGCACTCACAAAGACTTTTGCAACCCTAAGATCACATGTCCAATTTAGCTTATTGCCAGATTATGTACAAGGTACAAGTACATGATCAACGCTTTGAGTATTTGGTGATAACTTTTCTCTTCCATTTGGTGGGTTACATTGTCTTTACTAACAAGAATGCCGCATATGTTGATGTGACATTCTTGGAGTTTTTTTTTGCAATCTTTAGACATGCAATAGGTATGCATGAGGTGCATTTCCCTTCTCTTACATATATGATGATGATGATTGTATTGTGCATTATACACACCCGTTGGAAGGTTACGTGACTCTCTTTTTGAGTTACCAAAGTTTGTATTTTGTTTATCAAAATTTGTATCTTATTAAGTAATTTTAATTGTATAATGATTTTTCAAACGTATTTATGTTGGAGTAAAGGTGTGAGGTAAAATTCTACAAAAATAAAAATGAGAAAAATTAAAATATAATATAAAATGATTGCTCATGACTTTCTATTGGTATAAATCTCTTATTGTTTATAATATTTCAAATGTTAAATTTTATATTTGGATTAAGTTTATACATTTTCGAAATGTTACAAAATATTTTTCAAAAATTAAATTGAGAAATATTTACATATTTTTAAATATACATCCTGAAAAATATTTTTCAAGAATAAAAATACTACAATGTTAAGAAAAGAAGTTGAATTTGAATCCGTTTATCACTTAATAGGATTCGTCATGTCCCTCTGAGTTGGATTCAACCAACTTCCATTGGCTTGCGAAAAATAGAAAAAGGCTACGTGCGTTTTTGGTGATGACAGTGCCGAAGAAAGGATTCACATTCATATCATTTCACAATCAAAACGCATCAATTTCATTTTTCTTTTCAGTGGTCGTAATATAAAGAACCGTCACAAATCCACGCAACAACATGATGAACGATTGGAGATAGGTTCAGTCCTCCATACATTCCAAACATCATTGTTAATACCCATATTGTGCGGCAATTACGATTCCCTTTCCCTTTCAGATCTTTGTTTTCTCTCCCTTTCCGTTTTTTGTTGATTGTTATCTCATTGTCGAGGGGATACGTGATTAATTTCACTATCCTGCATAGCTGCGCTGCATTGTTAGTTGTTGGCGCTATTTGTTTTCATTTTTCCAACTTCACGTCATAATCGCGAAATTTCTTTTCGCCTGCTACTATATCAATGTTTACTGCGTATTAATGATCAAATCCCCTTTTTGTCCTTTTCATTAATCATTAATTTGAGTCTGGGAAGAGATAGGTTAATCGTGAGAAATAATAAAATTAAAATTACACTAATCTAATCATATTACACTATAAGTTATAAAATTTTTAATCTGACATTTTGCTTGTTCCATTATGCTTATATGCAGGTTTGGTTTCACTAGCCTGCTCCTGCTTTGTTCCATGAAATGTGCATACCAGCGGATGAGTTTTGGGTAAATAATTGGGGGTGTTTGAGATGTGCCAAGGTTTGAAAGGGGCACCGGAATTTTCTAATTGCTGCTAACCATGATTGAAAATATTACCTGGAAGGGAGAGATGTGTGTGCTGGTTATTGTGGTATATGCATGATGCCGCAGCAACTAGGGGAGGGGGGATGTTTTGTTGGTCTGAAACATTGAAGCTGGCCGGTAGAGAGTTTGCCTGATGTAATGCCACGCACTGTGAAGGTCAAGTCGGTGGCAACATTGGAGACCGTACAGGAGATTGGTGTCTATATTCATAGGTTTCACAATCTTGACCTTTTTAAGCAGGGGTATATTGTATATACATTCATTTTTTACCTTTTTTTATTATCTGATTCCTAATCTTTGTTATTGAATTTCTAACCTGAAACTGATGTGTGTTGTTTCATATAGATGGTATCGGATTAAGATCACTGTGAGATGGGAGGACAGTGAAAGTTTATCTTTCGGAATTCCAGCTAGTGTTGTTCAATACGAAGGTAACTTATCAAAATTATGCTCTGGTAGGGTTGTGTGAGAGTAAACTGGGTGGGTTATATGTTATACCCTACCCAGGATTCATGATCTGTTTAGCATATGGAGAATATACTTCTCAGCAACATATTTTTATTATAGTTTCCCAATTATTTAACCCACGGTCGAGTGGTATAATAAAAACTTCGTACCCCATTGCCCGGAGGCTCTTCGCTATGCGAAGGTATGGGGGAGGGATGTTGTAAGCAGCCTTACCCTTGCATATGCAAAGAGGCTGTTTCCGGATTCGAACCCATGACCAACAAGTCACCAAGACACAACTTTACCGCTGCACCAGGGCTCGCCCTCGTCGAGTGGTATAATAATTCATTATAATTGATTTATCTATATTTATGGAAAAATTGCATCTAGGTTCTTTAAACTTACACTTAGTTGCAATCAGACACCACGAATTATGCAATCTTTAATCCAATTCCAAAATTATAATAGCTTATTACAAATATGAAATTGAGTAAAATAGGAAGCTCAATGTGGTACCCAAGTCATGAGACTCTCCTAGCTAGCGGACTAGTCCTCTATGAAGTAGAAGTAGAACGGAGGAGTAATGAAGCATCATCCTCACCATTCATATTTAAATAATCCCAAGAAACTTAAAAAAAATAAAAAACTGGTATACAAATTTGTATGGTCATGTGCAAAATTCTTCCTAGTCTGCTTCTCTGTAATTACTAACTAGGCATTTATCAGCTAACGGCTTCTGCAGTCTAGATGGATTTTCCAGTAAAACACATGACAAGAATCAAGTACAATTAAAGCATGAAAATAAAAAGGTGTTGTGCTGATTTGAAATAGTTAACATTATGGAGTTAATTTTTAATTAATCATTTCTTCGTTGCATCTTTAGGGCTTCTCTTTTTTCTAATTACTGTACAGGAGCAGCAAATCCATGCTAGACCATGAAGGATTTTCCATGGAGGATGAGAACACATCTAGAACACCCCCCCCCCCCCCCCCCCCCCCCCCCCTCTTAAGATTAATTAAGTTAAAGAGTTATTTGATGTGTTACTCTTTCTTGGGTGAGTTCTTCAATTATATGGATAGTATTTTTGGGAGGAAAACACTAATTTCCTCGACATTGTAGTATTTCCAGATTTTTTTTCTTTCATTTTATCCTGGTAGTTTCATTTTTGTGCTTTTAACATTTTAGATAATATACCTTATAAGGTGTAATAAGTTGAACTATAAAACCAACAATGATGTTTGACAATGGAGCCTTGTTTGCCTTCATTGGCAAACCATTGGACATTTAGATCTGTTGACTATGACATGAAATGTGTCCATTTAATTTGTTGGAGAATGGAGAAGCAGATTTTATTTTATTATTTAACACAAGGGATTTTTTGTGCTCAACCCAGATACGAACTTATTACACGATGAATGTTGAAACTTAGGGCCCAAAATTGTTATAAAAAATGGGAACAGGAAGCTACATAAAGTTAGAATCTGTTTAGTATGCCATAAATTGGGATTGCACTTGTAGTTTCCTAAGTATGTTTCATAGCCATGCTTGTGATTGTGAGTTTCTTGTTCCTTTATCCTTGACCCTACTATGTCTGTTTGCCTCTCTCTCTCTCTCTCTCTCTCTATATATATATATATATATATATATATATATATATATGTATGTATGTATATATATTGTTGGAAATCAGAATAGAATATCCTATTTATTGTATAGCGGTTTATAGGCAACTAATATCTTATTTTGAGGAAACAATATATCATCTAATTACTTGTAATAAATGTAATAAGCCTATACAAACCATTATCCGTGGTGTCCTAAAACACAGTTTTAGTATACATATATTGCGGGTATAACATTTTCTTAAAATGAAAACTATAAGAGAAAAATTTTCTTATATGCAAAAGTGATACTGAGGTAGAAAACCTTTGGTTCTGCAGCTCCTGATCTGGATCCTAGCAGTGTATATGGTGTATGGAGGATCGATGATACAGATAATAGTTTCTCAACTCAGTCTTTTCGGATAAAATACGCCAGGCAGGATGTTCATCTGTATATGATGATTGTGTTCAACTTATCCCGTAGTGAATTTGTGGTAATGTCACTGTCATTTCTTTTCTTTCGTGCAATAAAGTGATAGGACACCATTTGGGAATCAAATTGTATCTTGGGTTCCAGGTATCTGTTATTAGGTTCCCTAGGTCATACCATGTTGGTTGGCTTATCAATTGTGTTATAAATTAGTTTATACACATGCTAGCACATTCTGTGACCACATACACATGTATATATTGATGTAGACAACATTTGAGCCCCAACCCAAGACATATTTCTTATGAATTAGTTCTCTTAGATTTTGGATTTGGGTCTAGCTCAATCCTACAAAATCAGCTTGTAAGGTTATATATTTTATTTTGGTTATATCACTAGTCAACGTGAGATCTCCAACTCATGCTGAGTATTTGATATCTCGAGCATGAAGTTTGCATGACTGGATATCTGCAATAGCAGATGAGCCAATAGGCCCAACAACAATCGCTAAAATAGACTCTGATACCATCTTAGATTTTGGGTTTTGGTCTAACTTAACCCCACCAAGTTGGTTTGTAGGGTTGAGTTAGGCCCAAACTCAAATTCTAAGAAGTTCATTCAAGGATTAATCATAATATTATCCAGGTTTAATCAGGTTAAGATATTAGAGTTATTAGCCTTAAAATATTGGCTGTTGTTTAAGGGTTAAGATATTATGATTATTAGCCTTATTGCTAATGAGTTTGGACCTGTATTGACCTAAATACGAGTATAAGTAGAAGCATTAAGTTAGGATATTGTAACACATTACATCTACTGAACTGTATGCTTTCTATTGGTACTTATTGTTAGGGAAATCAATATGGAACTAATTGGCTGGGACTTGCGTGTCAGATTGAGGTTTACATGGGCTTATTTTTCACATGTGGACTGAAGCATATAAGAAGTATTGGAAAAAGAAAAACACGACTAATTTGCATCTGTGGCTAAAGGGGAGGGGACCTTAAACAACCAACATTAAAGATTAATCAACCTTTTATGAGAAACTAAGTAGCATAGCACTTACATTATTCAAAGCTCCCTTTAGTTCAATATCCTTATCAAATTGACCTGCTTTATGTGGATCATATTTGCAGGATTTAGCTACAACTGCTGTTATTTTAAAATTTGAACTTATATATGCTCCTGCAACTGAGGATGGGTAAGTCATAAAAGTAGTGTATTCATTGGCCTATTATATGATCCAGACACATGTTTACTTCATTTTTCATTGCTATCTATTAGATGAAATTGACATGTTGATTGCTGACTGGAGTATGTCATCTACAGTGTCAACATGCAAGCTTCTCTGGATGATTCCTCTGCTGCTATCCATGAATTCCGAATTCCTCCTAAAGCTCTTATAGGATTGCATTCTTATTGTCCTGTCCATTTTGATGCTTTACATGCAGTGCTTGTTGATGTAAGTGTACATGTCACTCTACTGAAAGCTGTCTCTTACTCATCTGCTTTGAAGTTTCTCAGGTTTGTCAGATGGTCTTATTTCCAGTTTAAATCTGCTAGACTTTCATTTTAGCATTATTTGTCCATTCAGAAGTTTATTTTAGAGCAGCTTTGATTGCTATTTTTTTTAATGCATCCTTGATTACATAGAGTAACCTGTTCATTTGATTCATTTCAGTAATTCTGCCAACAGTGAAGTCATTATTGATAAAAGTTCCGTTTCAAAAAAAAATATTGATAAAAGTTGTGACACATTGAATCAAGTATGTTCTAAAACATTGGATGTCTCTCTTTGATAATCACCATTGAAGTGCTGATCAAGTTGACTTCGTGCAAATTATTTATTGCTAGCATTTCCTTGCAGTCTTTCATGTTTGTTCTCTTTGCTTGCTTTGTATCTATCTAGGAAGCATGGATACAGATATGAACTGTGTTATGACATGGGTCTGATACATAAACACAACAAATTTCTAAATTTTATAGGACATTATATGGATAAGATACAACATATATAAAATAAATACAATATCAACATAAAAACACATCCTGAATTATAATAAATACATCAATACTTTGTAAGTTATGTTTACTATAAAACTTACTTAACCGCTGTGGTATTCTTTTTGTGTTGATACGAAAGTTCAAAAACTAATTTAAAGATGTAGGCAAGAAGTATCCCAAAGAATTTGAGAAGTATCCAAACAATACATATTGGATACCAGCACCCGACCACTTTCAAGTATCCAAACAATACATATTGGCTAGTATGATGATTTAACCGCACTCAACTTTACACAGTCAAAAACGGGAGACAGTTCTTATGCGCATGTATTCACCTATGAACATGTCCCTTTTCTGTTCCTGTTTTTGGTAGAAGCACATGCACATATTTCATTGTAGGTGAACTGCATTTTTTGTTTTGTACTTAATTCTATCTTTTTCTAGGTCATACTTAAAGTGTACCATGCAATGACAACATCGTAGAAATAATTTTCTTTTAATATAATCCATTATGATTGATATTTTGGTTTAAAGGAGAATAAATTTCATATAAACTAAATTTATGCCCCAAAAACAGGATTGGGGAATGGAGACTAGCCCTTCACACCATAAGCAAAATCTGGAATTCTTGAATAAAAGAACAAATAAAAATGAAATTTTCATAATAGATAGACTCCAAGAGACTTCAATCTTAGGAATGGCCAATCCCACCCTATACCTCTTTCTCTAACTGAATCTTCCACACACCTCTCCCCCGTTGCCACATGTCTAGGCAATTATCAAAGTTTATCCTGTCCAAGTTCTTCCAGGACATCTCTTGCTCAAGCGACTCATTAGTCCACTGTATTTTCCTTTATTTATTTTCCCATAGACTTTAGTCAAATAAGAGCATCTAATTATCTATCAAAGTAACTTCTTTTAAGTTTTTCATAAAAGGCATGAAGTACTGGATAGCAGAGACCATGATATGCATTTACTTCTTTACACCATCAACTGACAAATAAAGATTTTGAGGTTTTACACCTTCAGATACTTAGTAAAACGAATTGCACCTGCTCTGGAAATGAGGTGAAAATGATTTAATTACATAAGTATGGTAACTTCAATGTTTGCATTTGTAGTTTAGTAATCAGAGATGGTGCAGATTGTTATTATTTTTTAAAACTATATCCTATTGTGTTTTAATCTTCGGACATTCTTTTTCAAGCATTAACTGAATGCTTTGTGTGGCTGATCAGGGCTTTGGTGGAGTTGCTTTTCTAGATACGGGAAATGTCTCACTTGTTAAAGCATTATTAACTTCTCGTGATATATTGGTTGAAGAACTACAAAAAATCAGCAAAGCAATCAATGAAGCTTTAGATATTTCAGAGTTTGTGTCAATAATGAGTAATATGAAGTTATTAAATTCTGTGCTGCAAGTGAATCAATTTGCAATAGATGTTGAAGTTGTAGGACAAGGCAAGCCACAAAATGGTCTTAAGGTCTTTGCTTTTATTCCATTCTGTAATACTTTTTTGTTTTGCATTAATATTGTTTTTGCGATTCTTCTTTTTTAATTCTTTGTTGTACTCTTGTACAGGGAGGAAATGAAGCTCTGGATTTTCTGGATGTTGAAAAGCTCCATTCCCTGTCTCAGAATGAACTGTTGGAATGTTTTCATTCATTGGGAGATCAATTGATCTATTTATGGAAAATATTTCTAAAGTTCCATAGGTTTGCTTCTTATCCTGTGTCACAACTCATGAGATTCATTACAATTCGACAAAGATGTGTGATTTTTTAAATGCTGCATTTGAATCTGATTCATGTTTTAAATTTATTTTTCCTTTTTCCAACTTTATTATTTTAACAACTTTAATACAATTTTAATCATAGTTTGATTAATAGGTGTAGTTTTTCTTTTTCTTTTTTCTTACTGCCTTTCAACTAGCATGAGACTATTATTAAGTAGATGAAACAATTTGAGGAGGCTGCTAAATGATATTATGAGCCTTTGCTTCCTTCAATTGGGCATCTCTTCTATGGTTTGTTTCAGAAGATAATACCACATGAATACTTTGAAAATTTAATCTGCGTTCAAGATTGCACACACTGAAATGAATATAACATGAGATTGATCCAATTTACTGCCTGAGAATTATAAGTTGTGGTCTTTGCATGGCTCATGCTCAAACGTGTATCATCATTAAACTTTATCTTAACCTTGTTTAATAAGCTAATATTTTCATCTTCCTAGGGATAACAAATCAAGGATTTTAGGATTTTTACGTGATGCATGGGTGAAGGACCGGAAAGCTGAATGGTCAATATGGATGCTATATTCTAAGGTAGAGATGCCTCATCATTACATAAACAGTAAGAGTGAAGAGTCTTCCCATCGTGGTGTACACAGACGAGTTTCCAGTTTGTGGAAGTTACCTGATGATGTAAGTGGTTGTGTGTTCCTTCATATTCTCAGTATCATCCAAGTTGCTTTGAGAAAAGGATCATGGGGAAAATAAACAAATTTTGATGCAATAGACTTAAAAGCATAAATTTTGTCTGATTAATCATACAGCCTCTCCAGACTGCGGCTACACGTGCTGAACTTCATCGAAGGAGCATTGAACAAATGCGGGTAATCTATCAACTTGAATATGTGACATTTACATATGGCCTATTAACAAAATATTGATCACTGTTTTGCAGATTAACAACCGCTCAGTTCAAGACATGCAGATATTTGGAGATCTCTTGCATACTCCAATTGTGATTGTTGAACATGTGATGAATGTACCCCGTCGCTGTCCGAGTGCAAATTCATTACTGAGACATATTGGGAGTATAGATTCAGATGGCTTACCAATTGGCCTCAGCTCTGACACTATAGGCAAGAAATTTGCAACACAAAGTAATGCTCGTGTGTTGAAGATTGTTGTCTTTGTACATGGATTTCAGGCATGTCTTGTGGATTTTATTGCAAAACCCTTTTCTATTTGAGCTTGTTAGTTTTTTTTTTTGGTTGGTTGGGGGGGGGGAGGAAATTGTTTACTTTTATCCACCTATTTTAGAAAGTCAGTGTCAAGTCATATACCATTGAACTCTTGTAGCATTGTTAAAATGGACTATCCTGGCCTAAATCATCAAACTAGGAAAAATAGAACCAGGTAGGGTTTGCGTAACTTTTAATCTAGCTCACAGACCCAAAACCCTATTCTGGTTTAAAATAGTTGGTGGGTTAAACAGTTAATAATAATAAATTCAGAAAAAGATCCTTGAATCAGTTTAGACCCTGGGTTAAGGTGAAAATCCTAATTCATTAGAGACATGAAGTTAAATAGGTCTGTCCCGTTATCTGATTTGGTTTTCTAGTCCATTACCAGGTATAGTTGACCTTCATGGCCAGATTTCAAATATGGATATAATAACTAAGTAGTACTACATTCTCAAAAAATTGACAATTGGCTTTGCTGCCATTGACTTAAGAACTATTTGTCAAGTTTTGTATACTAAAGAATGGTTGCATGAGTAGCATTCATATTATTAGAAAATATTTAAGATATTCTTCCTTTGGACCTAAATATAAGCAAAAAATAAATAAAAATTGGACTTAAATATAAGCAAATACTAACTAACTTTTATCTCATTTAATGATAATATTCCAATTATGTCCTTCATTTAATAAAATCTTGTTTTCCGTAAATTATTTATTCCTATTTTACAAGCACTACTATGAAGGGTATTTTAGGAAGATTTTTTGAATTAAATGTTATTAACTGAATTCCTTAATTCATGTGCCTGATAGTTAAATTTGCTTATATTTAAGTACAGAGGGAGTATTTGATTACATTTGATTATTTTCTGGACATACTAATATTTTTAATTTTAATAAATTTTAATTTTGTTGTTAGTGTATCTAGACACTAATAATCTAATTAGTAACATAAATTGAATATTAGATTTAAGTATTATACACTATTTCAATATATTAATAATATATTTTAGTTTATTTTGACCAACCATCTTATTTATTTTTCTTAAAACCTAAAATTATAATTCTTTAACTGGATATTAGACCAGTACTATTAGTTTATTTCTCCATTCTTTGGTCTTGAGTTCAAAGATATTGGTTATATATTCTCCTCTCAACTTGTGTTATTCTTTACTTAGCTTTTGACTCCCATGTGTTAGTTTAAATTTAGAAAATGAAAAAAGATGTTCTGCCCTCTGTCCTTTGATCTTTTTCATGCAGGACAATAGTGGTCCCAGTGACTGGAGCTCCGTGGACATCTTTGGTGAATTTTAGTGTGAATTAGTAATGTTTAGATGTGGTTTGGTGCTTTTCTGTGTGCTCTTGTTGATCTTTCCCCTTCTTGGTTTGATCTTGTTGATTCCCTTAATTATGGGGTGTTTCCTGGCTTCTGGTTTCTTGTTTTGAGGTTAACTTATCTTGTGGTCTGTGAGAATGTTTGATAACTCTTTTGGTATGGTATGATGTTTCATGGGGGAGATTTTATGTTGTTTGCTGTCTTCTTGTTGTGGGGTGCTGCGCCAACGGTAGGAAATGGTAGTGGTTGATTTGTATATTGATGCTGATTTCTTTTGAAAGGTTATGCTCTTTTGTATGTTCAACACACTTTCTTTGGGATTTGGTGGCTCATAATAGCTTTTTGACCATTGGTAGATTCTGACTTTTCTGGCTGATTTTTCTTTCTTCTCATATTGGACGAGGCTTCTGCATTTCTTCTCTTCTACTTAGTCCATTGCTTTGCTTTCTGTTCTCTTATTACCATTTGTCCTTCTAGTTGTGGTTATTACTGGTAGTAAATGTATTTGTGCATCTTATTATGCTTGGGATGGGAGGAAAGGGTATAATAGTCTAAAAGAGCAACTAAGGAGCTGCCTCCTGAGATATTAGAGGAAAGTGTTGTCCCATTAGATACAAGATAGAACTGCTGCTAGGTAGTTCATAGTTGTTGTATCCTAGTAGAAAAGGGCTATTAGTGAGGTAAAGTTGCCTTAGATTGGTGTTTTTAGCCTATAAGGTGTGACCCTGGATGTTGCAAGTCAGAACAAGAATCATCCCCACTACTTTGTGGTTTTGTGCTTTTGGCCAGCCAGAAAAGGGGTGTTAGAGTGATAGCAACACGTAGCAGAGCAACACACAGACAGGAGACAATGCAGAAAATAGCAGACCAAAGAGAGTCAGGACAAGGCCTACTTACTTGCGTGATTATGCTTAGAGTAGGAAGCAATTCAAAGTCCCGGAAGTCTTCCTCTGAGCAGTAGTAATCATAAGTCTAGGCATATCATCTTGTAAAGGCTTACCTGTTATAGTAAAGGATTAGTTGAAGTCATTTTGTATAAAAAGCTGAATAAGTGACTAGAAGGGAATAACAGAAATTTCGATACTTAACTCATAGCATTAGTTTTAATCTCCTTCCTCTCTCTTTATCTTCCTAGTCCTCTATCAACTGGTCCGACCTGCCGCCACTTCCGCCATGCCGGAGCACCATACCCGCCAAGTCACGACGGACAAACTGGAGGAGGCTATCAGCCGTCTCAGCGCCGGCCATACCAACCTCAACCCGAAGGTTGAATCTATTCATACTTCGCTCACTGCGAAAATCGATTCTCTCCTCGACCGCTTTGTGTCCCTCACTGTTCCTCCACATTCACCGTCGTCCTCTCCTGTTCCGCCACCGCCGCCAATCCACCGCCACCACATGAAGCTTGAGGTTCCACGCTTCGATGGCACGGATCCCCTCGGATGGATATTCAAAATATCCCAATTTTTTGATTATCAGGGGATCCCCGATCACGAGCGCCTCACCATTGCGGCATTCTACATGGACGGTCCGGCTTTGTCCTGGTACCAGTGGATGTCCAGGAACGGATTCTTCCCTTCGTGGCCGGTGATGCTTCAGGCATTGGAGTCGCGATTCGCACCCTCATTCTACGAGGATCCCCAAGGAGCGTTGTTCAAGCTCCAGCAAACCGGTACCGTGAGTGATTATCTCACTGATTTCGAGCGCCTAGCCAACCGGACGATAGGCCTCCCTCCCTCGTGCCTACTCAGCTGCTTTATATCAGGATTGAGCCCGGAGCTCCGCCGTGAAGTTCAGGCCCTCCGTCCTCTTTCTCTGCCGTAGGCAACCGAGCTTGCGAGGCTCCAGGAGGATAAGTTGCTCGACCGCCGCCGCGGTACTCGAGCCCCTCCACACCCTAACCCTAATTCCCACCACAAATCTCTTACGCTGCCAACCCCAGCGCCGCCTAAGGTTCCTCTGAAGCGCCTCACGTCGGAGGAGATGGCGGTACGTAGAGACCAAGGCCTCTGCTACCATTGCGTCGACAAGTGGTCGCAAGGTCACAGATGCAAGCCCCGTCTACATCTCCTCATAGCGGACGAAGATCTCGAACCTTCCTCGAGTTTGTCTACTTCTGAGTCCCTGTCCCACGTCGCACCTGACCCCATCCAAGCGCCACAAATCAGTCTCAATGCCATGGAGGGCACTCCGGCACCGCAAACCTTCCGGCTTCTCGGCTCCTTGCACCACCACCAAGTGGTTATCTTAGTCGACGGAGGAAGCACACACAATTTTATTCAGACTCGTGTGGCTAAGTTCCTCGCCTTGCCGACTGCTCCGACGGCCGCCTTGAGGGTCATGGTGGGCAACGGCCACACCTTGGACTGTGACACGATGTCCTCTCAGGTCTCCCTCTCCATCCAAGGTCACGAATTCAGATTGGATTTGTATCACTTACTCATTTGCGGTGTGGATATTGTCCTAGGGGTCCAATGGTTAAAGCTTTTGGGCCCAATAACCACAGACTACCTTAACCTTACCATGACATTCCTTCACATGGGCCTACCCATCACACTTCATGCAGATGCACCCCCCACCCCCTCTCATGCCTCTGCTCATCAATTAAAACGCTTGGCCCAGACTCAGAGTATATCTGCTCTGTTCCATATCACCACCACCACCACGCCTGTGTTATCTTCACCACCACCCTCGACCTCACCAATCCCTTCACAGATTGCATCGGTGCTTGACAAATTTCCCCACATTTTTGCAGAACCCACGCAACTTCCACCCAACCGCAACATCCAGCATCATATACACCTTCCCCAAACGACTTTGGTCAACGTTAGACCGTACCGATACCCCCATTTTCAGAAGGCCGAAATTGAAAGGCAGATATCCGCCATGCTCGCCGCTAACCTCATCCAACCCAGTCACTCACCCTTCTCATCCCCTATCCTCCTGGTCAAAAAGAAGGATGGCTCTTGGAGGTGTTGCGTGGATTACCGGGCATTAAACGCCGTAACGGTTAAAGATAGATTCCCTATGCCAACAATTGATGAATTGTTGGATGATCTGGGACAAGCTTCGTGGTTTTCGAAGCTAGATTTGCATCAAGGCTTTCACCAAATACGCATGGCGGAGGACGATGTTCATAAGACGGCTTTCCGCACGCACCAGGGGCACTACGAATTCAGAGTGATGCCGTTCGGCCTCTGCAACGCACCGTCGACGTTCCAGGCGGCCATGAACGATACCCTTAAGCCTTTCTTGAGAAAATACGTGGCAGTTTTCTTCGATGATATTTTTGGTGTTTAGCTCCGATTTGGACACGCACGTCACACACCTGGAATCCGTTTTAGATACCCTTTCCGACCGCCAATTCCTTCTCCGGCGAACCAAGTGTCTTTTTGCTCAAAATCAGCTCAACTATTTAGGCCATATTATTTCCCGTAATGGTGTCGCTCCTGACCCCGATAAGATCTCAGCCATGTTGGCCTGGCCCACCCCAACGTCCCCAACGGCTCTCCGCGGGTTCTTGGGCCTTACTGGCTTTTATCGGAAATTTATAAAGAGCTATACCGCCATTGCTTCTCCACTCACATCGCTATTGCGCAAAGACCAATTCCGTTGGTCCCCAGAGGCCCAACAAGCCTTCCATACTCTTCAACAAGCCATGGTCTAGGCCCCTGTGCTAGCCAATACCAATTTCTCTTTGCCGTTCACCATTGAAACTGATGCGTCCGGCTCAGCCATGGGTGTTGTTCTCCTTCAACTCGAGCACCCTATCGCCTATTTTAGCAAAGTGTTTTGTCCACGTTTGCAGAGGGCCTCTGCGTATATCCGCGAACTCCACGCCATCACCTCCTCTGTTAGGAAGTGGCGTCACTACCTCCTCGGCACGTCGTTCACGATCCTGACGGACCATCGGAGTCTGAAGGACCTGATGTCCCAAGTTATTCAGACCCCGGAGCAGCAAACGTATCTCTCGAAGCTCCTTGGCTTCGACTATATTATCAAATACAAGCCAGGCGCCGCCAATGTCGTGGCAGATGCGCTTTCCCGAGTCGTTCCGGCGGACGCGACTTGTCTGGCCCTGATCATGCCCCATTTCACCTTCTTGGACCAATTGCGCAGGTCCTTGCGGCAAGACACGCGTTATGTTAACCTCGTGGCAGATATCCGGGTTCGGCCAGAGGCGCATTCGGACTTCTCTCTCCACAAGGACCTCATTATCAACAATGGTCGTATTTGGCTCCCATTTCCTTGTCCATTCACGGCAACTTTAATGGAGGAATTCCATTCCTCGCCGTTGGGAGGTCATTCCGGCGTGGCAAAGACGCTCCACTGTCTGCACCAAAATTTCGATTGGCCCTCCGTCCGCGCTGATGTGCGCCGTTTCGTCGCACAATGCTCAGTCTGCCAACAGACTAAATATGAAACCAAGCGGCCTGCGGGGTTACTTCACCCCCTCCCTATTCCGGCAGCCGTGTGGGAGGATGTTTCCGTCGACTTCATCACGGGTCTCCCGTGCTCCCACGGGTTCACCGTTATCTTGGTCGTGGTGGACCGGTTCTCAAAGGAGGCCCACTTTGGTGCTCTCCCGACCCACTATACGGCCTATAAAGTCGCCGTTTTGTTCTTAGATTGCGTCTGCAAGCTTCACGGGTTTCCCCGTAGTATCGTGTCGGACCGAGACCCGGTGTTTGTCAGCCATTTTTGGCGCGAGCTATTCAAGCTCAGTGGTACGAAGCTCCGTATGAGCACGGCGTACCACCCGCAGACGGACGGCCAGACCGAGGTTGTCAATCGGACCCTCGAACAGTATTTGCGGGCGTAGTTCATCAGCACCCTTCGTAGTGGTTTCGATTCCTCTCGCTTGCAGAATGGTCCTACAACACGGCCCAACACGTGGGCACGGGAATGTCGCACTTCGAGGTGGTTTACGGCAAACCTCCGCCGACCGTCGTACAGTACTTGCAGGGCTCCACCGTCGTTGCCGTGTACGATTTGCTCAGTTCTCGTGAGTCTATTCACGCTTCCCTTCAACGCCGTCTTCGCAAAGTTCAGGAAGCTATGAAGGTGGCAGCAGATAAGCATCGCCGGGATCTTGCGTTCCAGGTCGGGGATTGGGTGTATGTACGCCTGCGTCCATTTCGCCAGACTTCTGTAGCCCCCTCGTATAGCAAGTTAGCTAAGCGGTTTTACGGGCCTTTCGAAGTGGTGGAACGCGTCGGACCCGTGGCTTATAGGTTGTGGCTTATAGGTTGTCATTGCCAGCGTCTTCGCGCATTCATCCCGTGTTTCATGTATCCCTTCTTAAGCTTCACAAGGGATCCTTGCCGTCTACTCCGGTGACCCTCCCTGCGACGTCCACCGACAATCACCCTCTGGTGGCACCCCTGGCCATTCTCGATTGGCGCCTAGACCATGCTGTTTCTCCCCCTGTTCAGTAGGTCCTGGTCCAATGGGAGGGACATGCCCCTGAAGATTCCACTTGGGAATGCTGGGAGGAGCTGCGTCGCGTCCACAACCTTGAGGACAAGGTCGTTTTCGGGGACGGGAGTGTTGATAGCAACACGCAGCAGAGCAACACACAGACAGGAGACAATGCAGAAAATAGCAGACCAAAGAGAGTCAGGACAAGGCCTACTTACTTGCGTGATTATGCTTAGAGTAGGAAGCAATTCAAAGTCCCGGAAGTCTTCCTCTGAGCAGTAGTAATCATAAGTCTAGGCATATCATCTTGTAAAGGCTTACCTGTTATAGTAAAGGATTAGTTGAAGTCATTTTGTATAAAAAGCTGAATAAGTGACTAGAAGGGAATAACAGAAATTTCGATACTTAACTCATAGCATTAGTTTTAATCTCCTTCCTCTCTCTTTATCTTCCCAGTCCTCTATCATAGAGGTTTGGAAGTAAGAGTTTCCCAGTTTCTCTTCTTCCTGTTGCTTCTCTGACCTTTTTCTATATGTTGTGTGTAGATGGTTCAGGATTTTTCATTATGTTGACTTTCTCTTCTCTTCTTATTGACAACAACATTCTGTTAAAATGGTCTGTAGTTTCTTCTCTTCTTTTATGTTTAGCTGTTTGGATCTGTCATGAGATTCAGATGAAGGTTGCTGAGTTCTGTACTAAATTGAAGGTTTTGTGATTCAGGCTGCCTATGTTCTTTGGCTAGATAAGCCAGTGTTCTTTGTCATATGTTTGTGGATTTACTACTTGAGGGGGAGTGTTAGAAACATTTTAAGATATATGTTTGGATTATCTTAGAATATCTTTCTTGATCTGCTTTCTTATTTTTAATAGATTTTATTTTATTGTTAGTGGGCCAGGGCCTGGGCTTGTCTATTAGTACTAGTATTTGATCTAATTAATGTAGTTATAGTAATATAGGTAAGAGGATTAATTGATAAATCTGTTCAACATGATCAAGTTTGTCAGATATCTTGTATACAACATTAACTTTAAAAGCCTAAAGTACAGAATTATTTAAGAGGATGGGTAACTCATGGTCTTCTCTGATGATTGAATTAAAGTAAGCTTTTTCAATAATAATAATAAAAAGAGTTCAAATAAATACGTGTTATGTTACCCTTACTTTATCTCTCAAACATTTACTGAAAATAAAAGGATGCCAGTTTCTGTGGCACAGTTGAGCTGACATAAACTGAGACCAGATAGAACAATGCTATGCTGTTTGCAAGTGATTGATTTGCTTACTCTCCTTTGTGAAAAAATGGTAAAATTGAAAGCATGGGATGCAGTATATCATAGACATACCATGTATATCACTCTCGTTTGAGAGCTGCATTGAGATTGCAGAGCAATATTGATTAACTAAATCTATATTTTCGTTCAGTATCTGTTTATAAAGTTGATTCAATTCTTATTCTTTGTCATTTAATATGTTTTAGGGGCATCATCTAGATCTACGACTTGTCCGGAATCAATGGCTTTTGATAGATCCCAAAGTAGAATTTCTGATGTCCGAGGCTAATGAAGATAAAACATTTGGAGACTTCAGAGAGATGGGACATAGGCTAGCTAAGGAAGTTATTGCTTTTCTTAAAAGCAAAATGGACAAAGCATCAAGATATGGGAGTCTGGGAGATATTAGGCTAAGTTTTGTTGGACATTCAATTGGTAATCTCATTATAAGAACAGCGATAGCAGGTAGGTCATAATTGTGGAAGCAATGCTGTTCATCAGTTTGACATTTAGTGCTAAGTCTTGTCCTGTGTTTTGCAGATAGCATAATGGAGCCATTTCTATGCCACCTACATACATATGTTTCAGTATCTGGTCCACACTTAGGGTATCTTTATAGTTCAAACTCGTTGTTTAATTCTGGATTGTGGTTTTTGAAGAAGCTAAAAGGCACACAGTGCATTCATCAACTTACTTTCACAGATGATCCAGATTTCCAAAATACATTTCTCTATAAACTGTGTAAGGTAGGGATTGTGTCTTACAATGATTGGGATAAAATGAGACAGACATGAACTCAAAGTCTTGCTTGCTTGCTTGAATAACCTATTGTGGGATGTACTTTTTACCAATCATACTGTCATATTATAAGCACTTCTTATTATTGGGAAAAACCAAGTCCCACTTGTTAAAATTGAAAACTGCTTGAATCATTTATATATCATATGGAATTATTCATTTTGGTGAGGTTCTAATAGAGTTCTTTCCTCCCCTCCCCTCTCCTTTTTTCAGCAGAAGACCTTGGAACATTTTAGGAATATTATTCTGCTATCTTCCCCCCAGGTATTGCCTTCTCTTCTTGTTTCTTAAAATCATTTTTAGGAATGTTATCTACTGTCATTCTTATCAGCAATTGGTTTTTATACGTTACCATCATCATGGGTTTAATACGAGTCTGTGTAAAGTTGGTCCTTATTTGTGGATCTTAAAACATATTAATCTGCATGTGAAGAGTGCTCTTCTGTTACATAATGAACTAAATTTTACAGTCTTGTGTTCTTTGTGGATCTAAATCCAAACAAGCTTCTGAAGTTTTTTTGTTAGCATTACATTATGCTGACAGATGAACTTGATTCTCTTAATAAGTGCTAGCGTGGGGGCAGAGTATGGTAATGCATTATTCTTGAGGAAGTGAAATTTCCTTCCCATTTAACCTTTTCCCATGTTTTTCGTTGCCTCAAATTCTCTTTACATTTGCTTTTAATTAATTTTTCTTGGTTTGGTGTTAACTGATATGACATTTTTCAGGATGGTTATGTGCCTTACCATTCTGCTAGAATTGAATCATGCCAGGCTGCTTCACGTGACACTTCAAAGAAGGGTAAACTGTTCCTAGAGATGTTGAATGCTTGTTTGGACCAAATCCGTGCCAACTCCATGCAACATCGAGTCTTCATGCGCTGTGATGTCAACTTTGATGCATCTACCCAAGGCAAGAATCTGGACTCTATAATAGGTCGGGCTGCACATATTGAATTTCTGGATTCTGACATTTTCGCAAGGTTCATAATGTGGTCATTCCCTGATCTTTTTCGATAGCAGTTGTTGTGGTTTTCCTTCTCTGCATTCAGTTCTAAAGCCTTCAGGCGTAATCTCTCACCCTTCAGATACCAATAGTGCTCAGATTTCTGTGACAGGGTGTTCAAAGAAAAGGTTAGCACTTAACAGGTGCATGTTGATGTCTGAGTTGTATATTTACTTGCCTTCAACACGTTTTTCTTAAAACACAGTTGTACTTCTGTGCATAGTTTTAGGAAGGGTCAACGACAGAGTGATGTAATTATTTGGTTAGGTTGATCAATATATATATTTGATTAAGAATATTTTAGGAGGAATTAAAAAACTTTCAATTTTTTTTTAAAAAAATATCCATTATCCATAATCTATCTATTAATAAACAATAGTTTATAATTTATTTATAATTAGCATTTTAGTTTGCGTATTATGCAAGATATTTGCTTATTTTTATATAATTAAACTTCACAAAAAATTAATATTTTTAAATATATCAATTATATTTTAAATTTACAAAGAGAAATTAAATTGTTAAGAAGATTAAATATATACGCAAAGATAAAAATAAAGTTGGTTTAATATGATTGAAAGAAAAAAAAAATTGCTAGTCTGGATTACGTATGAAATGTACCTTGAGAGAGAGAACTAATATTAAGGACATTTAATTAAGAAAGCAATGAGAGTGTTATCCTTTAATTTGTACGGTATGTTTTAATTTGTAATAATATAAGAGTAGGTCTAATAATATTTACAATTGTGAGTCAATTTTATAAAAAAAAATTGTGATGTCATGGTTAGATGCGTCATCTCTGATGAAAAGCTTACTTGTTGCCAAGGACGGATGCACATGAATAGCTATGCGGTAATTATCCTGGTAAAATAATTTTTTCTTACATGAATACATTAAATAATTATTATTTTCTCGCATAAAAGAATGTGTTGCTCTCACAAAATAATTTTTAAAAAATTGAAAAAAATAAAAAATTCTAAAACTAATAAAAGAAAAAATAATTTGATACTAATTTTATTCATTTTATTCTTTTAAATTAGTAAGGTCTTATTTTGAGTTTTTATAATAAAATTGTGTATTTTATAAAAGCTTTAATATTTTTCATCTAAAAATATTATTTACTGTTTTGCTGTCCCATAAAAAAAATTCTAGGCTCTCTTTTGAATTAACTTCTTTTAAGTACTTATAAAAAAAAAAGAAAAAATGAAATAAATTTTTTTTGTGAGTTAAAATTAAACAAATTACAACTATCCTTCTAAGGTTTTTGTTAATTAAACATGCATTTCTCTTTTTTTAACATGCAGAAAATCTCCTAACTTTTTACTATTTGTTACACTGATACCCGATCCTTTAACATCGTCAGTTCTCTTAACCCCTCACATAATGTGTCCAACGCATGTCTTATAATGAAATATTTTTTTATCTAACATACAAAATACCCTTGTCTTCTTTGTGAGTACTAATTAAAGGGATTTGAGTTTGAAAAAAAAAATGCAGCAACAAGAAGTTCAAACAAATCAAGAACTCTTGACACCATCCAAATTTAAGAACCCTTCGTGAAAGCATTTATAATTAATTCACACTAACAAAACCTTCTTGCGGTTGAAACTATAACATATGAAAAAAAAATGATAATCAAAGATTTACATTAGCACAAAACGCACTCCCACATTAATCTTACGCACAAAATGCAACGCCCCACCAGATTCTATAAAGACATTATTCTATAGGGTAAATAGTCATTTTTATTCATTAATGTGTAATTCGTTGCTAAATATGTCCTTGAAAAATAAAAATGTAAAATTTCGTTTATGAAAGTGTAAAAAGTGTGATAAATATATGATGTTAACCCGTCAGTTACCATTAATAAAATAGCGTGACAACGAGGGACAAATTTGTCAGTAAAATGATTGTCAACGTGCTAGCATCAAGACATATTTGTAATAATATTTTTTTTACTTTTTGTTTTTCCACTTCGTTGACAATGTATTCTGAAAGATGAAAATACAAAATTTAGTCCCCGAAAGTATAAAAAGTACGTTAAATATATTCGGACATTAATAATGAATTATATATGAGAAAAGATAGGAAAAAATGGGATTAAAAAACAGTAAAATACATCTTTAAGATTTGAACTCTTATATTTTGATTATCTATCTATTTATACATCTATCAAATTGTTAATTAGTTTTTTAATTAATCAATATAATTACTTATTTTCCAAAATCAAATAAATTTTTTTAGTTTTATGAGATATGAAATAATTTTAAAGATTAAAAGTGAGAAATTTAGTAGAAATTTGATAAAATTATAAGATATAAGATAATGTTTTTTTAACAATAAAGATTAAAGTTTGACAAAGAAATTAAAAATAATAAAAATATATACATTAAAAGGCAATTTTAAAAATATATTACATAAGTACTAAACAAATAGGAGTAGTAAATAATAATAATAATAATAATTATTCATAATCTATTATAAATATTTGTGCACTTTTAATACTTTCTGGGACTAAATTTTGCATTTCCATATTTTAGGGACGCATTTGTCAGCGGGTGAGAAGACAAAAAGTAAAAAAAAAATATTATGACAAATATGCCCTTATTTTGAACATGCACGCAATCATTTTAGTGACAAATTTATTCCTCTATGTCATGACTATTTTATTAACGGTGATGGATGTATTTATCCATGTATATATAAAAAAAATCCTAAAAGCCTGAAGCCTTGTTACGATTATGCATCCGCATGACTCATCGAGAAGCAAAAGCATCAGTTTGGGGTCCTTTTCCAAACTATTTACCAAAAAGGGACTGTTTTGAAACTATTTACCAAGAGGGTCTATATTTATTTGCATTGCGCCAAAGACAGGGGCGCAATTCAACGAGGAGCTGACATGTGGTATTCAGTTGTTGTGCCAAAAGCTTTGCGCAATGGGTTGTTACAGCTGCAGTGGCACAACCACTTTTGGTCATCAGCATAGGTACAGGGTAGGGCGCAGGTGCTGTACAGGGAACGGTGGTGCAAGTACGCACGTGAGGGTGTTGCGCCAACCCTTCTGGTGCAATACTCCTTACTCCTTCCCCCTCACTTCCCTCACTTGCAGCAAACACCCCCCCTCTTCCAGCAGCTTCCTTCTTCCCGGTAAGTATTTTTTGCTCCCTTCCATCCCAACTTGCTCTCTCTCTCTCTCTTGTAGTTTGTTTTGTCTCTCATAATAATTTTATTTCATATTTTTTATTATTACTAATGACACTTACATATATTAAAATATGTGATATTATGTGTATATTTAAAATATTTAATGAGTATGGCATGTTCAGGGGCACGTTAGCCCCCCTCAATTTTTTCAATTTGTTTTTTTATTGTTAGATATAATACTAACGTTATAAAATTAAAAGTTAAATATAATTTTACCTTATGACATGCATGATTCCCCATAACACATTTTTACTTTATTTTTAATTTTATTTCACTTCTAGAGAGCCTAGGGAAAATTACGTTTGTATCTCTGCATTTTTTATAAAATAAAATACAATAAAAGAGAAAGATAAATAGAAAATGAGAAGAAAAAAAGTGATAAAAAGGGAGTAGTGGATAGTGTTTAGAATAATTAATGGGTAAAAAAAAAATAATTAATGGTGTAAAATAATTGTGGCAAAGTGTGGAGACCAAATAAAATTATTCTCATTATATATTGTTATAGATACAAAGGAAAATGAGTCTTCACACGGATGCATTATTATATATGGACGGAGAATTAATTGACATCAAATGCTAGTTATTTAGAGATAGATAATTAATGTTTTAGTTTGTCCAATATATAAAATAATTATTTATTTTATATAATTAAAATTTATAATAAATAAATATTTTTTAATATATAAATTATATTATTATTAAATTTCATAATAAATAAATATTTTAAACTTGTAAATTATATTTTAAATTTATGATAAATAATTTATATTAAGATAAGGTTATTTATAATTATTGATATTTAAAAAAACTATTGAAATTCAATTTAGAAATAAAGATAAAAAATAGATCAAAAGAGATAAAAAGTTAAAAAAAATCTAAAAAATACTTTTGTTTTTATAAAAAAGAAATGTAAAAACACTCTTGTAAAAAAGTCCTTATTCTCGTTTAACATGACTATTTTGATTTATATATAAAGATGACATTTGATACATGTTATGATAATGGAAAAATTAATAGAAAAAAATTATAAATAAGTGTAGTTTGTAACCAAACGATTTTATTAACCTTTTTGGTTTAGAAATTTATTTGGAATATTAGTTTTTTACAATTTTTTGTAATATATGATATTGTAATTTTTTTAAGCTGTTATGTAACTTAATTATTATATGTGAGATTGTAAATGAAATTTTTAAATTGTTTGTGATATTTGTTGTTATTAATAAGGTTTTAAATAAATTTAATTATGTTTGTAATATGTAGTGTATTTGATATGGCATGTTCATCATCCTCCTCATCAACTTTTGATGTGGTATGTGAATCACATGACAATGATGTGTTGTGGATGCAAAAACAACATGTGTCCCAACATCAATAATGTCATCAATAATTTTCATTAACAATAATAACATAAAAAAATAATACAAATTAATAAATATATTACTGATTTTCACCTCACAGAAGAAATATCAACAAAGTTGTAATGCAAAGAGAAAAAAAAATTGGAGAGATGCGAAAATACAATATCAACAAAGCTGTAATACAGAGAGAAAGAAAATTGGAGAGATGCGAAAATAGACCAGAAAGTGTATCTGGATAGAAGGGAAACGAGGATTTATATAGACATGTATTACACCAGCAGTAATGACTTAATACGTTGTACTTAGGTAATTTGAGCAAAGGATTGTTCCAACTAATATGGCACAATACCTTTAGCGCAATACAAATAAAAACAAACCCGTCTTCGAGATCTCTCAATGTCTTCCAATTCCTATTGTTGACAAAAACTTCTTTTCAACCCAATAGTTCGTACACTGTAAATTCCTATGGTTGAACCGATGCAGAATCCAATGAATCAAAACCTCTTCAGTTCCCTTAACGTCCATCTTCTGTTTGCGCAAATGTTAGAATACACATTGATCCTATTCCCCCACAACTTAATAAGATAAATAAAACTCCTTCCAACCAAAACCATTCCTCACGGGTTCAGCTTTTACTCCAGCTATGAAAAAGAACCCCACAAAACCCAATCTGGGTTCTCGCACCCCAACACATCGACCCATCAATGTTCTTGAACAGCGCCTCGACGACAGTCGATGGCGGCGGTGTAGTGGGCAGCGAGGTGGCTGCAGGTGGTGTCGATGATGGTGGAAACGAGCAGCGAACACGCAATCACGCATGAAGCTTTAGAGAGGAACCCAGGCTCAACCATTGGCAAATGATGGGATTGGACTTCAGTTTGGATAATTTAACTAAGGGCAGTTTTGGGTTTTAATAATAATAAAAATGCATAACATTTGTTGTAAATTAATTTTAAAAATAAACAATAACTTAACACCTTTGCATAGGGGGTGCCAAAGAAATTTGTTTTAAACTAATTAGTAAAAATTTGCTCTTAATTAGTAAAAATTTCAGAAAGTGTTGGTTTAATTTGCTCTTAAAATTAACTTATATACTAGAACTAAAAAAGAATTTATATACTTCATTTTTATAAAACTTCTTTCATCTAACTAATTTTAAATTAGGATCGGCCAAAAATAATGGATGAGACTTAAGGTAAATTTTTTTAGAATTTTTTTTGCTATAAAAGAAAGTTATTATTTTAGTCAACATATTTACTTTTTCATTATATAAAAAATAATAATAAATAATTTTCTTATGAGAAATCTTTTACAATTTTAAGAAACCTATGTAATACACGAGTTTATATTTTATTTTATTTATTTAAAAATGAAAGATAAAAATAATGGTATAATATTTATATATGGTGTATTTTGAGATAATTAATTGATTAAAACACAATTATGATTCTGTACAAAATCACTTAATCCAATTTAGTTTTTGATTGAAAAAAAGTTGGCAAATAATCTTTCAAGGCTATAAACATGTCGTATTTTTAGATAAATTATCCTGAAAAGATAAAATCATACCATTTAATTCCTAATAAAATCATTAATGACCCAAATTAATACTTAAAAATGTTAATTTAAATAATATCAAAATATGAGAAGTGCTAATATCATATTTATTTTAATATATTTTTCTCTAGTTATAAGTTCTTTTTAAGAAATTTGTTTGTTTCTATAAGAATTTTTTAAATTTTTAAATGTATTAAATATTTTTTTCTATATATTATTATTTAATTATTTTCTCTTCAAACATTAGAGAAACACTTAATTGAATAGAGAGATGAGAAAAAAATAATTTTAAAATGATTATATAAATAATTGATAAATTTAATATGATTAACTAAATTAATTATTTTTTGTACAGATTAAATTAGTTGAGAAAGACCTAAAATCAGGGATTGAGGGAGTAAAATTTATTAAAAGTTGTTAAGTAATAATGAATGAAACTCTTAAGAATAAAATAAAAATATGACCTACAATTTTATTTTATTTTTAGTAAATTCAGTCAATAATAAGAAGTGTTTATCCCATGAAACAGAAAGATTTGACCTCCTGAAATATTTCACATTCATAATTTGTAAAAATTATTTAGAAAATTAGTAAATATCAAATTAAACAATTTTTTCCAACATAAGTACTATTTAGTATTTACCAGATAAAACAGTGAGACAGATTTTATCGTTCAACTTATGGGATGATACTGTTTCATGTTTATCCAAATCTGTTATCATCGAATCCAAAATCAGCGCTTGTAAAACTCGTTTATAAATAAATAAATCACAACGCGGCCATTTCGAAATTCAGCACTGCACTGAGTGTTGTGAAAATCTCTAATGGCCGAATTATCTCTTCCTCAGGATTCTTACTTTCTCGGATTCGACAGTTCCACCCAGTAAGTCCAATTCCCACAATTGCATCACAATTTTTCATTTTCAATTTCATGTAAAATCTGAAATTAAAGTTTCAATTTTTATTGTTTTGAAGGTCGTTAAAGGCCACTGTGTTGGACTCCAACCTCAACATCGTAGCCTCAGAGCTTGTTCATTTCGATTCCGACTTGCCCCATTACAAAACCAAAGATGGGGTGCACAGAGACCCTTCTGGCAATGGCAGAATCGTTTCACCCACTTTGATGTGGGTGGAAGCTCTTGACCTAATTCTTCAAAAGCTTTCAAAATCAAATTTTGATTTTGCCAAGGTTGCTGCTGTTTCTGGCAGTGGCCAACAGCATGGTAGTGTGTATTGGAAGAGTGGCAGTTCTCAGATATTGTCATCATTGGATCCTAAGAAGCCATTGTTGGATCAGCTTGAAAATGCTTTTTCCATTAAGGAATCCCCAATTTGGATGGACAGTAGCACCACTGCTGAGTGTAGGGCTATAGAGAAGGCTTTTGGGGGAGCCTTGGAGTTGGCTCGTGTCACGGGATCACGTGCATATGAGAGGTTTACTGGTCCCCAGATCAAGAAGATATTTGATACTCAGCCAGAAATTTATGACGGCACTGAAAGGATATCGCTTGTTAGCTCCTTCATGGCGTCTCTTTGCGTTGGCGCTTATGCTTCCATTGATCATTCTGATGGTGGAGGCATGAATTTAATGGATTTAAAGGAAAAGGCCTGGTCTAAAGTAGCACTTGAGGTTTATATTGCTATAATTAACTTTAACCTTAACTCTTGTTGAATTGGTTTTTGATGAGTCTCTAAGTGTGGCTGGGGTTTACTGACTAATTATTTTGAAGTTCTTGTTTAACCAATGTATGTGGATTCTAATGGTGGTTGCAGGCAACTGCCCCTGGTTTGGAGTCAAAACTTGGAGAGTTAGCCCCTGCCTATGCTGTTGCTGGAAATATTGCTCCATATTTTGTAGAGAGGTTTATTGGACATTTTTCCCCACTTATTTCTCTTTTGGAATATGAGAAAAATTAAGATTGATTGTTATAAGCTAATGTACTATATGCAATGCTATCAATTTCCAATGAATTTTATATTTCACCAACTAGATTCCCAACAAAATCAAGTCAACACTTGGGTAACATACAACATAGGACCTAGAGAGCCAAATAATATATGCTGGAGTTGATGTTTGTTTGTACAATGAGAATATGCCTATTTTGAAATTTGAAATAATTATTGATACTTTGTCAATTTGATATTCACCACCCACATAATTGCCTTCCTACTCCAATTATCTCCCACATGTCATGGCTTAGATATAATTTCTTATAAAATATAATTCTGTATAATCCGTATTTTCTGTTTCATTTTTTTTTTTTTTGGTCAGACCTCTGAAGCTATCTATATGCTATCTATATGCAATACGTGTCAACAAATATTGTGTTATAAGGATATAAAATCTCTCCTCAACCCTTTGCTGGCCAAAATGGTCTCATGTTGTCTTGTGAGTTATGACATATTGAATGTATAGTGAAATCTTTATTTAAGTTACAATATAAAACTGTTATGGTTATTTTTTATCTACTTATTTTTTGCATGAGTTGCGCCAAAAGTACTTAGATAATTAGATTGATGGCTAATGTTTATTTATTTTGTTAGGTATAACTTTAACAAGGATTGCTTAGTTGTTCAATGGTCAGGAGACAATCCGAATAGTGTGGCAGGTGCCATAATTTCTTCATTAACATATTCTATCATTTACCTCAGATTTTGTATATTCTTTCTAGTGCAATTTAAATATATACTTTTGTCATAGTTTGAATGATGAAATCAACCCCCTCCCTCCTGGGAAAACAGGAAAATCCAAAACTCCATTCCTATGGTGTTAGTTGCTGAGTACCATCTTTATCCAACAAATTTTCATATTGTCTATATTTTCCCTGCTCATCTAAAAAATTAACCATTTTGGATCTGCAGGTTTGACCCTAAATATTCCAGGAGATCTCGCCATCAGCCTTGGCACTAGTGATACTGTAGGTTAAGATACATAGTGTTAAGTTTGTTGGTCTTTCCAAATTTCATAGTGTTACCTTGGGAATGACAGCAGCTGCATGCCTGCATGTATTACCAATGAAAGAATAGTAACTATTCTATAATTAAATCCCATTTTATGCTCTCTATTCTAGTATTGAAGCTATATTTTTAAGAAATTGTTTATTAACACCTTTGCTTTTAGTTGTAATTTCATTCTGGCTTATCTCAGGTATTTATGATCACTAAAGATCCTAATCCAGGATTAGAGGGACATGTCTTCCCCAATCCAGTTGATGCAGAAGGTTACATGGTAATGCTGGTATACAAAAATGGATCCCTTACCCGAGAAGGTACTGTTGTTGTGACTCTTTGTTCGAACTTATATCGTTTGCTTATAAACCGATATAAATGGTTTTTGTAGTTTCTAACTCTGGGCTCTATTTCAAATGCCAGATGTGCGCAACTGTTATGCAAACAAATCTTGGGATGTTTTCAATAAATTTTTGCAGCAAACACAGCCTTTAAATGGTAGGGTATCACAAACTCTTCCTATGTTATCCACTCTCCTTTCTCACAGTGTTTTTCATTAATAGGTGGAAAGTTAGGTTTCTACTACAAGGAGCATGAAATTCTACCTCCTCTTCCAGGTGGCTGTTTAATTTTTGCTCTAATAAAGTACTTACTGACAATAAGGTGACTTTGCCTCAAGAAGTTACTGACTAATTTTTTTGTTTCAGTTGGTTTCCACCGCTATATCATAGAAAATTTCTCAGACACACCAGATGGACTGAAGGAACAGGAAATGGAGGAGTTTGATCCTCCATCTGAGGTTAGGAATCAAGTGGTAATTCCTTGAGGTAGTTGAAATCCTAAATAAAAACATTTTTATTGATCAATAAGCTAAATTACAGGTCCGGGCATTAATTGAGGGTCAATTTCTCTCAATGCGGGCTCATGCTGAAAGATTTGGAATGCCTTCTCCCCCAAAGAGAATTATAGCTACTGGTGGAGCATCAGCGAATCATTGCATCCTTAGTGCAATAGCTTCAATTTTTGGCTGTGATGTCTATACAGTTCAAAGACCTGGTAGGCAAAAGTTGTCAACCTCAGCTCTACCCACTTATACTCATGTCACTTTGTAATGTTTAGATACCTCCGAATTCTTTCCTATTCCTTTCAAATATTCCTATAATGAAATATGAACAAAAAGTGTGCGCTTCTCTTTAAACAAGATTTGATCTAAGTTGTTCAGTTTTAAGTTTACACTACATGTCACGCAGAGTTTTTCTTTTTTCTAAACGTCATGTATATCAATATTTCTATTGCAAATACTTTTTTTATTTGTAAAATTGTGATTTTGTTCTTCTCCTTGTTTTTAAGTGATAAACTAAACTAATTAAGTAAAAAAAAATTCTTCAATTTGGTGACAGATTCAGCTTCACTTGGAGCTGCATTGAGAGCTGCTCATGGCTGGCTCTGCAACAAGAAGGGCGGGTTTTTACCGATATCTGATATGTACGTGGACAAATTGGAGAAAACGTCCCTGAGCTGCAAACTTTCAGTGAGTGCTGGAGATCATGAATTGGTTTCCAAGTATGCCACCCTCATGAAAAAGAGAATTGAAATAGAGAATCGGCTCGTTCAAAAGCTTGGACGCTTTTGAAACATCTAACCTGCTGTTTCTCTCTGAATTCTTACATTGAGTTGGCTGTGAAATGTGAATAAAATAAAGTGAATCAGAGAAGATTAAGCATTACTTTCAAGTTTGAGTTAGAAATTTTTTTTTACTAATATTGCTGCCAGAAGGGACGGATCAATGACACATGCCCTCCTAAAATCCAATCTTTTTTTAAGACTAAAATATGTGTTTTTATTCCAGCAAAATATTCAAAGTTCATTTTTAGTCCTCTAAAAAATTCTATTCGTTTTTGGTTGTCGGAAAATTATAGTGTTATTTTTTGGCTTCAAACTAAGTTTAGATAAATCCGAGCATACATCTATGATGAATGTGCACCTAAGCTGGTTTATTAACCAATTAGACGCCAACAGGTGTTAAAATTCTACTCCTTCTCTCTGTTCTTCCTTTCTTCCCTCCACCTTCCCCTGAATGGCCACACCCCTTGCCCACGCCCTCGTCATTCAGATCTGGCCGGAGGAAGGATATTAGGGCTTCCATTCGTTCGCCGTAGTTTAAGATCGACGGGCACTGATGCACGAGAACGCGTCGTGGAGGCAGGTGGCGAGAAGGGTGTGAGATTTGGAGAGATGAAACAAAATCTGTGTTTGGGAATTAGAGGTAAGAAAGACAATTGAGGCGTTGGATCAGCTTAAGGGAATGCCTTCTCGCGGAAATGTTGAACCTGGGAAGATTTATTTGTGTTGTTCTGTTCAAGGGTATTATTGTGTTTGGAATGAATAGGGTCCTTTGTTATTTTGTGCCCATCTTTTGGCTTTGCTTGAAACTTTAGTGTACTTTTTTTTTTGCATGAGATTAGATTTATGGAAATGGCAATGGTGCCAAGGTTGGATGTTTGGCGTTTGGTGATGGGGGTGGTTGGGTTTGATCAAAAACTTGATATGGATTGTTTTGATTTGAGGATCTGGGTTTGGTGAGAAGGGGTTGTTTGGCTGGTGAGGTAATTATTTTTTTTCCACCCAATTTGTGGCAGCTTTTAATTGCCACAAATTGTGCTTTTCATTTTTTTTTAAAAAAAAATCTGTAATTTGAATGATTTTTAATTTCCAGAAATCATATCTTAAAATTAAAATTTAAAATATATAATATAAGTTTGGATTTGTTCAAATTTAGTTTCAAACAAAATATAATATAATATAATTTTACAAAGACGAAAAAATAGAAAAAAAATTATAAGAATTAAAAATGAATTTTGAGCATTTTGTAGAGAAAAAGATATATTTCAGTTTTTTTTAATAATGATGACCAATTAGTAATGTTTAGTCATTTTTACGTACGTAATGTTCTGAACTTTGGCCCATATTATCAATGATTGAATAAATTTAATTTTAAGTCTGTGCATGCTAACTACCCGACAAAATACACCTAGTCAAAATGATAATAACATGGCCAGCGTCAACTGCCTGGAATGTGTTGAATGTAAGATTCCTTTGCCAAACTAATTGGATTTTTTTTAGAGTAAAATGCTAATTATGAAATTTGAACTTATAACTTCACATAAACTTTAAATTTGATATATATGACTTTAAGTTTGAACTTTAAACTTCACATGAATTTATAACTTAAACAAAAATTTTACAAGTCTTTCGCCATATATATATATATATATATATATATATATATATATATATATATATATATATGCGCGCGTGTGACTTTAAAAATTCTTGAAAATATAAATTTGTATTATTGTTTATCGATTATTACTTTCGGTCCTGACAATAAGTGCTTCGTCCAACAACATATTTTTTCATCCGTTGAGAACTTACATTAGAAGTTAAAACACGTGTTCACCTTTTTGTTTTTTTATGTCTGTTTCTTCTGTCCCCTGAATAGGGAAAAACAAAGGAAAAGATAAAATAGTATATATTTATTGTGTATAACTTTTACTATTTTATTATTTTATTATATCTGGTTTTATTTAGCTATAGGCTGGGCGCATATATGAAAGGCCAAGTAAAAGGAAGGGATAGTGTATTTTTGTATATTTTAAGATTTCTTTAGACACACGTTTCAGGCAATTATTAAATTAATAAAGTTCATACCGGTTATTAAATTAATAAAGTTCATACCGGTTATTAAATTAATAAAGTTCATTCACAGGTTCAGTAGTCCAATCAGAATTAAACTGTTGTTGATACAATTACATCTACATTAAATGACAAGCCAACAAGAAAATTATAAAATAAACAGGTTAAAAAAATATATTAACATATGTCCTACAAAATAAAAATAATAAATTTTAACGAACATGGATCTAATTTGATATTAAACCTATAATTGGTTAAATAATAATACACACATGGATCTCTGTAAAAATATATAAACCTACATTTGTTTAAAAAAGCCTAAGTGGTTTTAACTATTTGTTGGAAAGTCCAGATGTTGAATTGGTGAAAAGTAATTTTTAGTTTCAATGTAGTATAGTTTTGTGTTCCTTTTGATAATTCATGTTCGAAGTTTAGTTTACAACATTATAAATTAAACATAACGATAGAAGACCCTCCAAATGGCATTTCTTTCTACCGTCTGTCTTCAGAATTGAGAACCCAAATAAAATGAGTTTTGCCACTAATTCTTCACAAAGATGGCACGAGCAGACCCCCATTTTCTCAAACATTAGCAACAATTAATTAAACGATGCATCACCAAAACACCGAAGAGACAAGACCGAAAATATTGGTAATAGAAGGGAACAGATATATAGAAACTTCTGTGCTATACATAGCACATATATTTGATAACAATCATCATTCAAAAACCACACATGTCCGACAGAAGACGAAAAAGTAGACATCAAACACACGATATTTCAGACACTCTAATAATCATCATCTCCTTCACCATCATCATCTCCATCACCAGACTCGGCACCAACCTCCTCATAATCCTTCTCAAGAGCAGCAAGGTCCTCACGAGCCTCTGAGAACTCACCCTCTTCCATACCTTCACCCACATACCAGTGCACGAAGGCCCTCTTCGCATACATGAGGTCAAACTTATGATCAATCCTGGAGAACACTTCAGCCACACTAGTGGAGTTCGAAATCATGCACACAGCCCTCTGCACCTTGGCAAGGTCACCTCCAGGAACAACAGTAGGAGGCTGATAGTTTATACCACACTTGAACCCAGTGGGGCACCAATCCACAAACTGGATGGTTCTCTTGGTCTTGATGGTGGCCACAGCAGCATTCACATCCTTGGGCACGACATCGCCCCGGTACATCAAACAACACGCCATGTACTTGCCGTGGCGAGGGTCACACTTTGCCATCATGGAGGATGGCTCGAAGGCACTGTTGGTGATCTCAGCAACGGAAAGCTGCTCATGGTATGCTTTCTCGGCAGAGATAACAGGGGCATACGAGGAAAGCATGAAATGGATCCTTGGGTAAGGAACCAAGTTGGTTTGAAACTCAGTCACATCAACATTCAGTGCTCCATCAAACCTCAAAGAGGCAGTGAGGGATGATATCACCTACAAAAATTTTAAATTTTAAATTAGACAAAATCAAACACCAAATGAAATTCCAATTCCAAACAGATTAAGATTCAGTTCATCGTAACAATCAGATTTTAATGTGTTTTATTTAGATTTATCGATATTAGTAGTAAGCCACCCGAATTACAAACTATGGGAATGCATGGAGAAATACATTACATGAAATCCAGATTCATTCGAATTTGAATTTTTAAGTCGAATACACACACATTCATAAAGTGTGTAACCCAAAATCTTCACATTAAAATCTTATTAAAATCAGATTTCAATCACGCATTTAAACCTAACCATTTCTATGTTTAAGTAACGGTTAAAATTAACGACTGAAAATTCGGTTATGAAAAAGGTTTGACTGTATACCTGGGAAACGAGACGGTTCAGGTTGGTGTAGGTAGGGCGTTCGATGTCAAGAGATCTCCTGCAAATGTCGTAGATTGCCTCGTTGTCGAGAAGCACAGCAACATCGGTGTGTTCGAGGAGAGAATGCGTTGAAAGGACGCTGTTGTAGGGTTCCACGACCGAGGTCGAAACCTGAGGGGATGGATAAACGGTGAAACCGAGCTTTGACTTTTTTCCATAGTCAACGGAGAGACGCTCCAAGAGAAGCGAGCCCAAGCCAGAACCGGTGCCGCCACCGACGGCGTTGAAGACGAGGAAACCCTGGAGACCGGTGCAGTTGTCGGCGAGCTTTCGGATCCTGTCGAGGCAGAGATCGACGATCTCCTTCCCGATGGTGTAGTGGCCACGCGCGAAGTTGTTGGCGGCGTCTTCCTTGCCGCTGATCAGCTGCTCCGGGTGGAAGAGCTGCCGGTACGCACCGGTTCGGACTTCGTCGATCACGGTGGGTTCAAGATCCACGAAGACGGCGCGGGGCACGTGCTTTCCGGCGCCGGTCTCGCTGAAAAATGTGTTGAAGGCGTCGTCTCCTCCGCCAACGGTCTTGTCACTCGGCATCTGTCCATCGGGCTGAACACAAAAAAAAAAAAAAGAACATTAAAACCCAAGCCCAAGCCCAGGCCGAAGCCCAAACTGAAACCTAATAAAATCATTTGAAACCATACCTGAATGCCGTGTTCAAGGCAATAGAGTTCCCAGCAGGCGTTTCCAACCTGGATACCGGCCTGGCCAATGTGGATCGAAATGCACTCTCTCATTTTCTCGGCAAAGAAAAGAAAACCCTAGAAACGAATGGAATGAATAAAAGGGTATGAGAAGTTTTGGGCGGCGTTTATGAAGACGCCTTTTCCCGTTCGATTGTGAGTCTGTCACCATTGTTGTTGGGGGTTATATATGCGCAGAAATGAGGGTGGCTAAATTTGAAATGTGGGGTTGGAAATTTACTAGGGTTGGGTTAACCCTGGTTTGACAACTAGGATCGAAACAAAAGGGATTTTAGTTTTGATTTTTGAATGTTACCTTTATGGCCCATTTTCCCAGCCTGGATTCCTGCTTTTCCCTCACTACTATACTATCCGTTGCGCCATTTTGAATTTTGATTTCACTTTCATCCGTGTCCCAGAAATTCCAAGAGTGCCATTGCTTTGCTTTCTCGCAACATCCATACGGCTCGTAACGCCATTATTGTTCCTTTGTTTCACTCATTTCCTTTTCTACGTACAATACAATAATTTTTATTCATTTTATTAAATTAAAAAGGTTAAAAATATAATTTTTATCTTCATATTTTTTCAAATTATGATTTAAGTCTTTTTATTTATTAATTGAGATATTTTATCTCTTAGTTCTAAAACATTCATAATTTTATAATATCATCTTTTAATTGAGACATTTAATCTTTTATTTTAAAATAAATTTATGATTTTAGTTCTTATGATTAATTTTAAAATATTAATTTTTTTTTACTAATTAAGTGTGTTGAATCACATGGACTCGATTGAGTTAAAACATACCTTAAGATTCATTGAATATTTATAAAAATATTTACAAATCGTTCATCCACAAGATTCTCACATTGATGACGTGGTTTGAATCCATGTTCTCATGAGATATATGAATTTGATTCTTAACAACTGGACCAACCTTTGTTAGAACAAACATTGATTGTATATACTTTTTAATTATTTTTTAAAATTAAGTTTATCAATAATTAAATCATTAAAAAAACCATCTATCACATGGCTAATAAATAGACACACATCAATCAATCATCGTTTCCAACTGGCTATAGGACTAAAATCATTAATTTTTAAAAAGCAAGGAACAAAAAATCTCAATAAAAAAATGGGGGACTATATTGCAATTTTTTTTAAAGTAGGGGGGACCTGAATCAGATTCTCACAAAATACAATCTTGGAGAGACAAAGAACTTTACGTGTGACTAAACCCCAGCCCCAAATTAAGGATTAATCTCATAGTTGATCCAAAGGACTGAAACTTATAGGAATACCTTGGATCTTACAGGGAAGTAAAAGATCTTAATTACGGTGATTACACAAAATTTATTTATTTTATTACATATAATAATAGTGTTATTTGTATTTAGATAATTAATAATTAATATAAAAAACATTATAGTAAATTTTACACTATTTTGTTTATGTTGTTTATTGTCCATTCAAACAATGCATAAAACAAAAAATTGTCATGACTTGACATGTATGTCCAGTGCTTTTTCTTTTTTACCATGACATTGGTGTAAAGTATCTACCAGTTTTGTTGATGATTAATCTACATTGATAACTGTTAAATAATTGTATTTTGATAGTAAAAAATTAGTCAAATATTGGCTTGAAATTAATTATTTAGCAGTTATTTGTGATTAAAAGTTAGAAAATTAATTAAATTGAATTGTTGGTTGCAGATAAAAAAATTGGAGGTGTAACAAGCAAAAAGGACAAAAAAATTGAAGAAAAAAAAATTTAAAGAAGGCCCAACCCAATACGCGCCCTTAGTGCGCGTCACAGGCTAAGCGGACCAGGAAGTACACACGCTAAGCGCGGGGTGTCGCGCTAAGCGCGCCTACGAAGGCCCAAAGCCCACTTCAGCAGCTATAAATAGAAAGTCAGTCCAAGAGAAAAGAAAACACCATTGCAGAACCCCCTCCCATAGGGGTTTCATTCACTCCCTTTCTTTCTTTCACCCCTCATCTCATTGTAAAGCCCTCATGACCATGAGTGGCTAATCCCCCTAATTAGGGTCTGGCAGGCCTAAAAAGCCAATGATGTATGGAGCATTTCAAGAGTTATCAATAAAAAGATGAATTCTCTCCAGGTTCTTTTATTTATTTACCGTTAAACAAAAATGATTGTTGCCCTTTACTTTCTATATAATCAACATGCTCCTTTTTCTATTTTTACATCCTGTATCTCGGAACTTACTTTCTGTTAGGGTTTAGTCCACTCGGGAGAGGGTAAAGCCTAATTAGGGGTAAGGAATGAATACTTGAATCTGTTTAGCTTTGTTCTGTTTTAGTTTAGCTTTTGTGTTGCATGTCATTTGCTTAATATAATGCTAAGTCTATGATGTTGGTGACTATATGGGTCTGAGAACATAACCTTTTACATGCCCATTCACACACACTTTGTTCTTGTCCTCTTTACACTTAGTTTAAATCTCATGGAACTCTAATCCCTGATTATTTTAAGGTCGATGGAATTTATTGAGTTCACTAATTTTCACTAAATGATATCAATAATACTAATATAAATTTAACAATAATAAAACCAAAAAGGGAGTATTATTGAAGAAACAATGATCACTAAATGAAAAAAATGAAACTAACAAAAATCATTGAAAATAGGTTTAATTAATTATTTGTATCTATACAAAAATTACAATATTTATGTTTTAGTTCCTATAAATATTTATGTTTTTCTTTTATCATTTTCTTTTCTTTGTTTTCTTATCTTTTTGCCTTCTTTGCCTTTATGTTTATATTGGATCGTTACCTATTCTACAGGTACTAGGAGTCTAAACTCTAAAATCTATTTTTTTTTCAAATTGAACCATTTCTTAACCTTTCACTATCCCTTTTATGTATAGACTGGTGGATCAAGTTGTGAAGTACCTTTAGGCAAAAGGGACTCACTAGGTGCAAGCATAAGTGGCTCCAAGAATAACATCCCAACCCCAAACAATACATTGTAGACCTTTCTAACTAAATTCAACCTTCAGGGGCTTGATCTTGTTGATCTGGTTGCTCTATTAAGTATACACTCCTTAAACTTTTCTATTTTTAGACTTTTGTGTTCAAGTTGAGCTATAGTTAAATTTTGTTATCTATGGTTTGCACTTGCAAAATTTATCATTTGATTTATATACTGAACATTAACATTTGTAATTGTAAGGAATGTGAATTATGTAATTAGTTTATGGAACATTATTCTCTTATGCAAAGTTGTTTGTTTTTGTTATTGGATATGCTTGGTGGCAATTAGTTGCTCAATTGACCTTTCTTAGTTGGTGCCTATTACATTTTTTTCTTCTATATTTTCCTTTTGCATTCATTTGCAAGCTCTAGTTTTCAAATGCAAAATATCTTCATGGTTAAGCCAAATGAAGCTTTCGCCTCTGATACAACAGAACATTTAGTTGAGCAAAGCCAATTTTTACCTCCTCATTTTAGAGTGCGTAAAAATCGATCTAATGTATGGAATCACTTCACAAAGGAGCTAAAGCCCAACTTAGAAAAGAAAGCTAGACGTAACTATTGTGAAGGTCTGGTCAAATTTGAGAATGGAACAACTAATATGTGAAATCATTTAGACAGGTGCAAGAAGAGAGCAAGAAATGTGAGTAAGAAGAAAAAATCAACTTCATCCATGACAAATGCTTCTACTCTTTCCTTGGCAAAGGTTATAATTGAGCCATAAGCAATTCGGGTTGCAATTATCAAAATGTTTATTACAATGGAGCTCTCTTTTCAATGTATCGAGAATGAAGCTTTTGTTGAATTTTTTAGCATTGTAGCACCATCTCTTAATGTCTTCTCACTTGCTACCCTTGCATGTGATATTTTCAAACTTTGGGATACTAAAAAAGCAAACTTGGAGAATTTTATTTCTCAAAACTGTTGTAGGGTTTGCCTTACCGCTGACATGTGGACTTCATCTCAAAAATCTAGTTATATGTGTATGACTGCTCATTTCATTGACAACAACTAGAACTTACAAAAGAAGGTGTTAAATTTTTGTCAAGTCTTAAGTCACACGGGAAAGACTATGGCTAAGACAACTAAGCAATCCTTGAGTAATTGGGGACCGAACCATGTTCTTACTTTGATAGTGGACAATGCCACATCCAATGATGTTGCAATCTTACTTCTCAAGAAGAGGCTAACCTCATGGAATAGTTTGATAATGGAGATTATGTTCACGTGCGTTGTTGCGCACATATCTTGAATATGATTATGAGAGATGGGTTGAAAGATAAAATGGATTTTGTTTGTAAAATTCATGATGCGATCAAATATATAAGTTCTTCTCCTTCTCGATTGGCTAACTTCAAGAAATGTGTCATAAAGTAAGACACTGATTTTAAAGGTCTTATTTGCTTCGATGTGAAAACTAGATGGAATTCCACCAACTTAATGTTGGACACTGCATTGAAGCACTGGAAGGCATTTGAAGAGTTTGAAATGGAAGATATGAAATATGCTGATAAGTTACAAAATGGGGGTGGTGTTTCTATATTTGAAGATTAGGAATTTGTGCGTGCAATCATGCCATTTTTGAAATTGTTTTGTGATGCTACTTTGCGCATGTCTGGTTCGACTTATGTGACTAGCAATTTGTACATGTTCGAGGCCTTTGGAAATGGAAGGAAGATAAAACAAATATGTACTTCCAAGGATGCGAGTGTAAAAAAGATGGCAGAAGCAATGAAGAAAAAATATAAGTATTGGGGTGTATCTGTTGGTCTAAACATGTTTTTATTAATTGTTCTTCTGTTACATCCAAGATACAAATTGCAATTCTTGCATTGGTTGTTTACTGAAAATTTTAGTCATGAAATTGTATCTGTGTTGAAAAAAAAGTGGAATCCAAGATGAAATCACTTTTTTTGAAGAGTACTATGGTGGGACAAATGAGTTTGAAGCTAACTCACAAGAAGCTCATCTTAATGAAGGAGGTAGTGATGATCCTTATGGTTTCATCCATTTTTTCTAACAACTGGATCTAGCATAACTAAACTAAACTAAAGAGATTTGGATGTTTTGAGTTAGTGGAAACTAAACTCGGTTCAATTTCCAATACTATCAAACATGGCAAGAGATTCTATACCCTTCTTTATCGTAGCCTCTAAATCTACCTTTAGTATTGGAGGAAGAGTTATTGATTCACATCGTAGTTCTTTCACACCATGAATGTTGGGAACACTCATTTTCAAGCAAAATTGACTCAAGAGAACAAATTTACCATTGTCTTCAAATGAAAATGAATTTTTTGAGATATTGAAGTAATTTGAACAAGGTAACAAGATTTTTTTTTTCAAATACATTCTTGTATCATGTACTTTTTGTAAATTGATGTTGTTTTTCTTCACTTTGTAGAAATTGTATCCTCACATTGCACTTGATGATGAATGAAGAATGGTGATTGCTTCTTTTTGTTATTAGGACTATTACATATCTATTTGCAATTAAACTCTGGAGATTCAATCATGGTCCATGTTTATTTTGAGTACTTTGTAATTAAACTGAAGTTGGTTGTTTTGGTAGGTCTCTTTTGAGTATCATAGTTTGTGGTTGCTATTTAAGAATTTCACATATTACATTTGATAAGTTGGTTGTTATGGTGGATCTCTTTTTACGTTTGCTTTAGTTTTTGTCAATGAAGTTTTTTGTCACATTTGAAAGCATTGGATAAGTTATGATTTATTTTATGGTGTAGGATGAAATGTAGAATTGAATGAAAATGAAATACTTTATGAAAAATGTATATTTTTTATTGATGAGTGAAAATGAATATAAGATGAAAAAGATTTTAAGAGTGGAAACCAATAAAAAAAAAAACTAGTTTTAAAACCGGTTTATGAAACTATATTGAATTTCAAAACTGGTTCAAAATCAATTTGGTTGTGAAACTGGATCAAAATCGGTTCAATGTTAAACATCGATTTAGAACTTGTTTAACTAACCAATTCAGTTTGTTAACCCGGTTCGGTTGGGTTCGATTTGAGTTAAATTTTTTTTTGGATATCATATCCATGTACAGTCCTAGTTTTAGTGACTCTTATTAATATTCGACATTTTAGTATTTCTTTTTTATTTTTTGTTGTCCTGGTTGGGTAAAGTACAACGATAAGGGTGTATATATGGCAATTGCTGGGCCCAGATTCAGGTCACATGCTATATCATCAATAGTTGGGCTGTCAACATTCAGTAGATCCTACATTTATAATGCGCACCCCCGAGTTTTTATCAGTTTTTACTACTCATCAAATAAAAATAAAATTTACGACTGTATCTATGATTTTTTTAATAAAAACATAATAAATTGGATAACATATTTCAATCTATACGCTTTTTTATCTTTATTTTTAGATAATAAATTTGTTTTACCTATTCTATATTTTTATCTGTCACACCACGTTGGTATCTTTTAACTATTTTAAATGTCACTGTAGTCTTGTTTTTATATTCAACCTCCTCGGTCTCTGTCTCCCCCTCTTATATTTTGTATTTAAAAAAAAACAAAAAATATAGATAAATAATATAGTGGTGCCTACATTTCCGCTACTAGTAAACAAAGTCAATGGGAAAATTATTTCCAAAATATCAAAAATGAAATTTTTTCTAAATATCAAATTAGTGTACAGTGAAATGTCACGTAAGCGACAGACTACGTTCAACTAATGTAGAGAGAATAATGAAGCTTGCATATTTGTCAGATGTATCAACTTGAACCATTTGTTAACAAAAAATTAAAATCAATTATTTGCACTTTGTTCGAACATAAAAGCGACAGCACACTCTGTAGTTTGTTGGGCCAACATCAAATTCATAGGATTAAGATATTTTTCGGTGCATCATATGATATGCCGATATAGAAATGAAAATCCTTAAAAAAATACTAATAATTAGAATTGCATATTTGCATGACAATTTTTATTTTTTTAAAGAAAAGGTGTGACGCAAAGCAAAGATAGAAAATAGGATCCAAAAAAAAAAAGGTTTCAAAAGTAAATTTTGAATAACTTAGTTTTGGGGGCATTACAAATTTGCAACTTAACGGCCCATAGTTCTGGATCTTAGCAGCATCCTGAGCAAAACAGGTTTGGCTCAGATGACAGTACCAATAATCACAATACAACCACTATGAAGAAAAAATCTGAGCTCATAGGAAGGTAGAAAATGAAAGTTTATGCCCTCTTTCGACTTGATATTTAAATGGCAAATACTTACCAATACCTTAAAGTTAAGGAATTAAAAATAGAAACATTTTCAATTAAAAATATTATTACCATGATTTTCGATACACCTATAACATAATTTCCAATAAAAAAATCTCTATTTATTGATTCCTTACAAGAAGTTAGTCAGGTAAGAAAGGTCGAGGTCTCGCACCGGACAGATTACAAGCTTAAACCACACTCATCTTTTTGAAATGAGATAAATAAAAAAGTTTTCTATTATTACTCTTTGAACCCCAGAAGTTTTTCTGCATTAAATTGGGGCATCATTCACTCTCCCTGAAATTTTTTATCTACCAAAATAAAAAGCAAACTTTAAAATCCTATTAAGAGAAGGAGAAAATAAAACGTAAAGTCAAACCCACTTGAAGGGCATTGATTTCACGTGGCTTCAACCTAGCAGGTGTAGGATATTTAACCAGAGTGCCATAGCACCGGGGAAACCTATTGATTATTGGAGACCAGACATAACGGAAAATTTGTTGGCTTTCTTCAGTACCACATGCATGCTATGATTGAGAGAAGTTGCGAAATTTTAATGGAACATGGTTGCGGACAAATAGCATCATCTTTTGATTGGTGGGTGAGGAATATCAAATATCATATGCTTTGCCTATAGATAAACAACCAAGTTTCAAGGTAACTGAATCATAGAGAAAAAAGTTGCACGTACTAGATTTCCACATGTGGCAAGGAAAATTTGGGAAACAAAAACAGAGATGTTTGTTATGAATACGATATATTACCAAGTGATGTATGCCATGACACGAGGAAAGTTTTGAAACTATTTTGGTGAGAGAGAAAATCTCTGCACCCCAGCAGAGATATGCTCACAACCTTAAAGGCCATAACCGAAACAGAAAATTTCAGCTGACAGATTATGTTTGTTACCATGGCCAGCATATAACAAATCAATAAGAGATTGCTGAGCAAAAAAAAAAGCAAATAAATAAATAAGAGAAACTATGGAGGGTAGCAGCAGCCTGAAAGTTGTTCGTGTCACCTTTTCAAAGCATGAGGACAAGCAAGCAGCACTCATTTGGAGATTTAAATCTAAAAAAGAAAAAAAGATTTTCCAGCAGGTAGAAGAATTGTGGTTCATCCTCAGAAGATTCATTTGCTGACCAAGTTCATACCCTAACTTCATAGACAAGATGAAGGAGGAAGGAAGAAATCACTTAACAGCAAGTAAAGGATGGTAGTCACTTTGCATGCTAAAGACTTTGACAGTAAAAATATTCGGAAGACTAAGAACACAAAAGAAAGTTTCAAAGTAAAAATTGAAGATTATCATATAAAAATAGTGCTTTCTGCGGTAACAGTCAAAAAACAACTCACCTAACATGAACAGAAGAAGTCAGAAGGACTAACATGAGGAGAAACAATGTCTGAAACGAATAGTGGGTCAAGGATAAAGGAACTGTTACACTATGGTTTCAATTAAGAAAATTGAAGCAATAAAATAGAAGCCAACGGGAAGGAACTTTAGGAGCACAAGTCCTAAAATTGAAAACAAAATGTAACTAACTGCAGAAAATTTCACCCCCTATCCAATAATCAAGGTAGGTTCTTGTATGATACTAATGTATACGCGAGAAATTCGTATATGTAGAGGTTCAAACATTTGACAGGATGCATATTTATTATAAGAACAGGAGCTAGTGTCAATTCCTGTCGTAGTCTCGTAGACATCATGTGTGTCGCTATACTAAAACAGAAACACTACCACAGGATGCTAATAGATGCTTCAAGAATGAATGAGGTAGAACTATTGAGTATGTTGAGTGACGAAACAAAAACATATATACAGGATTCTAGCTAATGCAATTCCAAAGAAGAGCTATTAAGGAATGTGAAATTGGACCATAGAATGAATAGAAGAGGTGAGTAAAAGTAATAGTGAATACTGAATAGTTCACTCAAAATGTTAGCAGCTAAAGAAAGGTTTCTCTTTCTAGTTTCTTTCAGAAGGTGTTGGCCAAAACACTGTAGTCCAGTGATTCTTCTTCCAGAGCTCCTGCATTGCACTTTTCATGAGCATGCTATTGTGCTCATAAACTACTGAACCGAAGGAAGGAGCATGGTCATTGCTCAATTCACTGCAAATCCTAATCAGACAAATTCACAAAACTAGTCATATATACAAACCAGGCCCCACTAGAGTCAAATCATGCGGCTACTGCTGCATCAGTGAAGAGGAATAAAGGTTGGAACAGTGACCAAAGATTTCAACTCCACACACAATGCTCCCTGACATTCTTGGACCACATTTGCTCAAATGTTTTATTTATTTATTTATTTATTATTTCTCCCTCTTCCCGTACACCATTTCCCACAGAACATCAGAAAAAAACAGTGACATCTCACTAGTTTGGAGCTCCACGAAATCGTTTAAAGTTTCAACCTTATTGGATTCAATTCAACAATGTTCTTTTTTCTCCACCCCCCAAAGAAAAACATAAATGCAAGAACACGGAGATAGCAAATATCACAAATTGACAACTCAAACGAACAGGGAGCTAATTAAAAAAAAAAAACAATTTTAATCTATTAAAAAAATGGAGGAAAAACATAAATACATCATGATTATGATAATCAGTAACTCAAAAGAGGATAGATACACATGCGAAAGTCAATAAATTGTGAAAATCCTCGATACACTTGTCACTCCTAGGAATTCATTCTAATGTAGCATTAACCAAAACCCATGATCGATCAAGAGTCATATGCTCCTCTTTCTTCCTTTGAATCTCATCAGGGTAGCACCAAAAAAAAAAAAAAACATAAAAATGACCCCGAAAAGAGAGGGGGGTTGCTGTCGCAGCAGCTTTTGATGAAAACAAAACCCAAAAAAAGAAACAAAATTTATATAATGAGAAGAGAATATATAGAGATAGTAGTATTTATATTATGCCTGGCTCCATCCTGTCTGCCTTTTTGGACGCAATGGAAGAGAAGAAAAGAGAGACAGAGCTACATTGTACTGCTCATGTCTCATCTACGAAAGGAGTTTGGATTTACAAAGGGGAGGTGAACAGGTACCTGTTTGGGGGGAAGGGCATAAGGGTCATTGCATGTTGTGGAAGGAAGCACAAGCACAAGCACTAGCAGCGTGTTGTTATTCTCCTCCATTACAGCAAAAACAGAATCAGAAAATAAAAATGGTAGCCAAGCCTTGCCTTGCCGCTTTCACACTGAGGGTTTGTTTCTTTGTCTCACTCTCTCTAAGGATTCACAGCGAGAGAGAGAGAGAGAGAGAGAGAGAGAGAGAGAGAGAGAGAGGTTCCAAAATGGAAACTTTGATTGGCTGGAGTAAGCAGGTTATGCAGGCATTGAGGTTTTTGGGTTTGGGGATGGCCGGTGAAAGGCCATTTTCGACTTTCTCTTTCTTCCTCTTTCTAGTAATACTCACCGTTTTGTCTCTCCTATGCACCACTCTACCCCTTCTTTTCTCTCTCTCTCTCTCTCTAGAGGCTGTGTTTGTTTTGGGGTTTTAAATATATAAAATTTTTGGTCGTGCTGACAGTCGTTATGTTATGGTGTCCTGTGACTAACCTATTTTTTAAGTAGGTTGTTACTAACGAGTTTTCTTATGATATTAGTTAAAAAATAAAATATTTATTATTTATAAGAGTACGTAAAAAAATTATAAATAGACAGTAATATAATTTTTTTGTCTCCCAAACATTTATACTTTAAAACTGGCTAGTATTTTTTTTTTAATTTAAATTAATTTATTTACTACTTACCCATTTCATTTGCATCTATGTTATAAAAGAAAAAAATATATATATATAGGCCAATAGAATTGCGTAAGGGGAGGGGTACTCTGGGGTTGCACAGTACTACTACGTCGTGGCTATTTTGGCCATTTTGACTGTGAAAGCGTGAAATGACGTGAGGTCAGTGTCACTGGAATTTTTGACTTGTTTCCCAAATTGTATCCATTAAGCTTTTATTGCATTGCCTCCAACATTTTATTATGCAACTCTTTTTGGTTTTGGTTTCTCTAGCTCTCCTCTCGTGCCCCTGCTTAATGCCTCAGCTCAGTCGTTATTTTTCCCCACACTAATGTTCTTTCTTTGTACATAAAAGTACTATTTTTGCAACTTATAATCAGTAATGTAATGTATGGCAATAAGAAAAAAAAAGAGAATAAGATCAAATAAAATTTTATCTGTTTTCTCTTTTATGTGTCACGTGATTTGATATTATGTAATAACCATCAAATTTATGTAAATAATCATATATTATATGAAGTATTTAAACGACGTGAGTTTTTTTTTTTTCATTTTGATTCTTCTTAACACAATTGCTAACAGCTTGGGAGGCAGAGTCCTCTGTCTTGTAAAGTGTCATCGTCAAGTCCAATGCTATTAGTATGAAGTAATTATTATGGAAAGTTTATCTCTATCCAACATTATGAAGATACACATGATATGTATTTTTTTTCAATATAATTTATATCAATATTATTGTTTAAAGTTCAAATTATACTCTATGTAAATAAAAATTAAAGAATCCTTAAATAAAACACACGCACGAAGCTTAAAACTGAATTTGTACTAAAATTAATAAAAACGCTTGTGAACCTTGAAAAACAAATGGTTATATTTGATTAGCACAAAGCACCCTATGAGTCATTACGAGAGTTAAATATATATCTGTATTGGAATATATATGCTGCCTATACGTATGAAGAATTCAGAGTTAGTTGGACGAGCAACCTTCCCTCTGGGGACTGGGAATCGGGGGAACGAAACTTTTTTTTTTTTGGTGGAGTGGGGAACGAAACTTAAGTGCAAGTCAATTTCAAGTATGTATACAGTGAACCCTAATTGTTAAGTAATTCAATTAAATTCATCTAAAAAAAAAGTAATTCAGTTGAAAATATCGGATACCAGAATTTTAGTCAGTGTATTGCATGGAATATATGATATGCTTTTTTTTTATATTTATATAACTAAAATTTAAAATAAATAAGTATTTTAAATATATAATTTATATTATAACTAAAATTTGTAATAAATAAATATTTTTAATATATAAATTATGTTTAACTTTATGATAAGTAATTTATTTTAAGATGCAATATTATTCTTATTTACTCATAATTTATTTTTAAAAAATACTGAAATTTAAGTTAGAAATAAAGATATTGAATGATAAAAAAAATTCTCAAAAATGTTCTCATACAAGAAAAATTCTTTAAAATACTCTTGTTAGTTAAATATGTTTTTAGTTAAGATAATTATTTTTTTTTGTCAACATAACATTGGTATTCAACATAAGTGATTAATAAATCTCTGTTAAAAATCTGATTAATCACTTTTAATGAATTTTTTCTTTCAATCATATTTTTCCATTTACAAAAATTTAAAGTCAAGACATTACTTAAGGAGATCAAACTTAATTTTATTGATTTTCTCAAATCAACTACATGGTAATATAGCTATTTTAATTATTTTAAATTAGAAAAATAATCATTCTAATTTTTTTTTTGTGAAGTAGCTATTCTAACTTATATAGAATGTTTTTTTATACAAAAAATGTCCATAAGATACTAAATATTTTATTCAATAATTTGGTTTTAGTTTCTTAACTGTATTACAAGCACGATAACATTGTTTTGTTTAATATTTTTTTCACAAACATATACGACACACATAATATTTTGATGAGTCCATGACATACATAATCTAATTATAAATTTTATAGTGGTTGAAATTTATTTTAAATATTTTATTATGATTTTAAGGTAAGTAATTTTTTGTTGTTGCCTAACAGTATATATGTGTATAAAGGATATATAAAATAAACATATCAAACCACAAACACTAAAAACAATCTTATAAACCAAAAGTTGTAAGTACAAGGAATTCGACATTTGATTTTAATTAAGGTTTAAGGTTGGATTTTGGACTTAAACATAAAGGTTGCAATTAAATATATTGTTTTACCTTTTTTATATAGAAAAATTTAGGTGAGTTAAATCTCGAAAAAAGTTCTTCATGATCAAAGCAGACCTCAAAAATCAAACAAAAATATTTATAAATTACTCACTAATAAAATCCTGACATTTATTAATAAAATCCTTACATTTGTGAATGACGAAAATCAAACACATGTCTTTTGGAATATGATTAGATTACCTATCAACGAGAATAATCTTTCTTACAATATTAGTTTACTTTAAAATAATCAATTCAGTCACATATCTCAAATAAAAACTCCAAATACTTTATGATTAAAAAATCAATTAGGTTAAATCTTGCAAAAGGATTAGTCTCTTCCAAAATATTAACTTGTGATTTGGATAACTATTATATATATAAAAAACTCATATTTAGTATCTAATTGTGGTGTAAAAATCAACAAACGTATATATATTTATTTCCCTATTTTAATCTCAACAAACCACTACTTCTTTTAATTCAACTGAAATTAGCATTGAGTACTCATATGAAATATTGATCTTGTTTAGAAAATAGTATCAACAACGGCTATAATATCTAAGTTTTGTCCATTTATTAATTCTTATACTATAAATTTAAATCTATTTTTAAATATGAAGGTATTTTTCATTGTATTTTGTCTTTTATGACATACGATTTCACTATCGTTTAATAATCAATATTCACTTTTTTAAAACAAAATCTATCTATTTTTTTACAATAAGATTTTTTTAATCTCTATTTTAATTATTTTTTATATTAGGGAGTAGTTATTTTCTCAAATCTAAACTATTCATACGCTCAAATTTATTCTTTTGATTTTAATTTGTTTATACCTTTTTTCTTAAATTTAATATGCTTATATTATCTCCTAAAAAAATATGCTTGTATTATTTATTTATTTATTTAAATTACATATTCACACGTTTTATAATTTAAAATAATTTCAATTTTATGATACTTAAATTCTACTTAAATTAAAAAAATATATTTATATGTAATATTCTGGATACTTGTTAGTTATTTAAAACCTGTGAAATAAATGATTGTGTTATTTTTCCTTGACTTTGGTTTAATTTTGGGGGTGGGATCAGAGAACTTTGCAACACAGCTAATCAAAATGTGTTATCACGAACTGAAAAACTGTTGGAGGAAATGGCATCAAGAAAACTGCCAAGGCAGACACATGGTATATTTGTTTGTTACAACTATCTTTTCATTTTTCTCCTAGTTTCGTATATTTTTCTTCGACAGCTAAACAAATAGATGCTACATTTAAAGAAACGTTAGAAGGTAGATATGTGTAATTAATTAATAGTTAAATAACTAATAAATGTGTTGGTAACAATAAATGAAATAGCCGCCCTCCTATATTTATGTATGACAGACTTATAAAAGCTGTTTTGTTTTATGTTCTGTTGGGTGCCTTGAACGCTATGTTACACCCCCACCACTAAACGATAACAACAATAATAAATAGTAGTACTACTATAAAATATCACAATAAAGCAATTTAATTGAGCTTATATTTTTCCAATTGAATACATTAAATGAAATTCTCCGGTATATTTTTTTTTTACGTCTTCTTCGGTAGTAGTAGTATATGTTGAAAAAAAAAGAAGAAGCTTCATATAGTTACTGCATTGGCCAAAAAGTTAACAGTACTGAGAAAATTATCGTTGGCTTAACTGTCAAACTTAACTGCAGTTTATAAGTAATACTAGCTCCTATCATATTATTCTTTTACAACATTTTCTCAATATTTTTAAAATTTATCAGAAAAAATGAATGGTAAAATTATTATTTTAATTTTTTTTTAAAAAATTAATAATTTCCTCACACAATAAGTAGAAACGTCAATAAATTTTTGTTGTAAAAAAAATTTAAATTATTTATAATTTACACAATCACATACATTAATTTTAAAGTCTTACCATCATAATTATTATCGTCCATTTACACTCGTAAGTATTCAAATGTATGGTGATTAAGTGATTTACTAATAAGGTCCGCTAGAAAAACATTGTTGATGAATGATTGACTTTTTTGTTGTAAATAGTTCAATTAATATTCACGTATATGAAAAACAAAATTATTAAGAGAATTCAATGGTGTTAAATTATAAAAAAAATATTTAATAAATAATTTACTATTGAGACTTAAACTGCAAGTGACTAATCAGATAACGATTTCTGTTTTTCATCATTATAATTGTTATTTGTTTCAAACTCTATCCTATGTACGAAAAATACACAAAAAATGTATAACAAAACTCTCCATATAAGCACGCATCAACTACTCTTTTAGGATTATATGAACACATTTCTTCATCAACAATATTTTCTTCTTTGCACATAGTCACATTTTCCATGATAATATATGTTAAAAAATCTCATTTTGAAAACCATTGTTGTTGCAAATTTGATATTTTGTCGTTTAATTAATGAATATTGTATCATATCCTTTGTCACATTTTATTCAAAACCCTAGCTAGTTGTACGTACTTCCAATGACACTTTTAAGTGTAGAATGTGCATTATTAAATACTTAATGTAAACCTTGTATGGTTAAGTAATTCTTATAAATCATTTGCCTGACTACCATATTTGAAATTAGGAAGGTAATATCTTTCACTATTGCACGATTTTAGATTCTTTCTCATATTAAGATATACGCACAAGGTACAACATATGTAACTTATAGATGTAAACATCATTTTATTAACCAATAATTTTCTATTTTTAATATAGCATGAGATTTAGTCCTTAACAAGTTGTAACTTTCACTTGGACTATTAAGAGTTATTCAAACCTACTTACATTGAGAATGAAAAAAACTTTCACCTTAATCAGATACTTCATTAAATACTCACAAGCTGCTGCGATTAGACCATAACATTTTTTTTATAGAACTTTTTACATTCCATTTTAATTTTAAGTTTTCTTGGATGTTTATTGATTTGATTAGAAGTTATCAATAACATTTTTTTATTTTAATCCTCCAATTCATTAAAAAAAAATAAACACTAACTAATTTAAAATTTGACTAGACAATAAATAAAACATGATTAAAAATTATTTTTACCGATTAATGATTAAATTCGAATATTACCTAAACAATTCAATTTTATATTTATCATATTAATCACTTATATCCAATCACTTGTTTAATAGTTTAAAAATAAGGAATTTATCACATCATAAAATACAAAAAACACTTTCATATCATTAATTTAAATTTATAAATATAAAGGTCCATAAAATGATCACGGTGTTTCTCATGTTAACAACAAACACAAAACTAAACTTTAAATTTTAAACTAATTACTACATTTTTCATGTTAACAACAAACACAAAACTAAATTTTAAATTTTAAACTAATTACTACATTTTTTTTCTTCCTATAAGTCATACTTGTATAGAATCCAAACCGCTAATAGTTACATATACTATATAGCATTCATGAATTTTCGAGGACATAAGTATAAAGCATATTTTAAGAGTATTTAATTAATTATTATAAAAGCATTGTTAAATTGTTGACCATTTAAAAGTCTTTAATCTCTTAGACCTTCCAGTGTTTCAATGCAATCCGACATGAAATATTGTTCATGGACATCAAATTTGATTGCAACGTCATCTCTTTTAGCTTCCTTGTTACTTCCAATTGCTTAATATTGTTCTAAAGCTTTTTTTTCATAGTCATTGCATTTCTAATTTCCTTCTTATGCTTTGCCACTTTATATTGTGACATTTTTCTTTTCTATTTGGGTTGGGCGTTTTCCAATGGAGTCAATGTCATCATCAAGATTAAATTTCCTGCAGCTGCAATCGGATTCAATAATTTTTTTGTGGTACTTTTGAAGTAGCATTTTTTCCACCCGATTCAAATGGTACACTCATTAGCTAGTGTCCATCCATATTGACTTGATGCCATCTCTTCAAATATGAATTCCATTTCATAAAAAAAATAATCAATTCATGATATCAAAATTTCCCATATATCTGCAATCTCCTGTAAAAGTATATAAACAGTAAATAAATTAAACAAGATTTTAAATAATTTGAGTTCTGTCGGAAATATATTGCAATGGAAATATTGACATTTATCTTTGCAGTCCATCATTGACATCAACTTCAATAGTTCCCTTTTCATTTTTCTATCTCAAGTGTGTTTCTTTCTTTTATCCACTAGTTGACTTCATACAATTTAATTAGTCCTCAAAATATCTATCTTATTTTTCAATTACTTATTTACTTTACAGTATAATATTTGCTTTTATATTTCTTAAGTTCTTCGCGTATTCCTTCCAATATTGCTTTATTTTAAAATGCATTTTTTTTAAATATTAAATGTCTTATTTTTGTACTACAGACATGGTGACAATACTTTTAAATGCAATTTTTTTTCATTAATAGTAAATTTTAGGTGTAATCTTACTAAATGAAAAGCGGGTACAAATTGATAATTGCATTTATATTAATTTTCTTTAATAAAAACATATTGAAAAGAGTATATCAAAGATTGTCGGTAGCATTTTTTTTTCGTTTGTGTGTATATATGCATGTTAGTGGACCAGAAGTGAAAAGATGGAACGTGAAAAATTATTTATGCTGTACAGTGACTTAAATAAAGTATCAATAATGCTGTCTACGAAAACGGCATTTAATTCATGAACTAGTTCTCCTTCACTAGTTTTTTTTTGTATCCCAGATTCCAAACGCAGGAGGATGCTGCAGTTTTAAATAGTTTAATGGAAAAAAAAGTTAAATTTTGCTTTACTTTTCAATAACATTTAATAAATGTTCAGCACACAAAAATTCATTTTTCTTTTTCAAGAAAATGTTAATGTTCCTGTGAATCATTTGAAGTTTGACAAATTATATCTTCTCTTCTCATGGGCTTCCACAGACTCGATATTCACATCTCTAACCCGAAGTTTCGGTTAATTTTACATTTTAATATTTTTTCATATAATATCGTTCCAATGTTTCTCTTCGTTGACATTCAAAATTCTTTTTGGGTTTGAGTTATTTTTTTGTAACAATTTGCATTATTTTTATGAGTTTATTAATGCATATGCAATAAAATAATTTTATATTTTCATTCAATCATAAATTACTGTTTAAATTTTATTTTAAAATAATTATTTTAAAAATTAACAACTTAACACAGTCGATTGTGATTAAATATTTATGTAGAATATTATTAGTTGATAACTTTTTTTTTCAAATTTGCCTCATTAAGAGTGACAAAGATTTTTTTTACAAAAATTTAGTATAATTGCATTTTCTGCTACTTAATTTATGTGTTTGGTAGTATACATCCATAATTACTTATGATAAGACCTTATGTATTTAATATTTACAAAGAAACAAATATATACAAAATTTCATATGATAGAATCGTGTGAACATCTAGTGTCAGAAAATATTTTCTTGTCCAGCAGTGACTCAAGGATTTCATCTTTTTCATTAATGTTTTTTTAAGTAATTAATGGTTGTTAACTAATGGACAATATTGAAGTTGATTTTGATATATGATGGATTAATATAGTGTTTGAAAGAGTTTATTTAGATTATTAGTAGTAACACTCGCACGAGTTTATTTTAATAAACTTCCTGGAAAGGCTTACCAATATTTTTATAATTTTACTCAAACTTATGAATGAACTCTTATTTAATTAAAACTTATCAAATAAATACCTCATTAAGTTATTTACCGAAACGAATCTTAAATTACAGAATTTAACAAGTAAAATACTAGTATAATATAATAAAAGTAATAGAGAGAGCTTTTGTTATGAATAAAGATTATCTATTAATGTAGGCTTTGTATATTCATCTTTCATTAAAGGACTTAAAAACAAACTTAAATTTGATTTAATCATACCAGCACTAATGCACCGGACCTCATAGTACTAGGGTGGATACTATGATGGATGACCTCCTGGGAAGTCCTCGTGTTGGCGAGCCCTGGTGCAGCGGTAAAGTTGTGCCTTGGTGACTTGTTGGTCATGGGTTCAAATCCGGAAACAGCCTCTTTGCATATGCAAGGGTAAGGCTGCGTACAATATCCCTCCCCCATACCTTCGCATAACGAAGAGCCTCTTGGCAATGGGGTACGAAGTTTTTTTTTACATACAGAAAATATATTTAATCGTATATTTAAAAATTACTGAATTATTATTTTTCAATGATTATAATAATATGTGTATGATAAATGAAAGAAAGTAAACCAACAATAATCTAGAAGAAATCCCAATTTCAGAAAATTAATCAACTTTTAAAGCTGGACTGGGCCCTAAAACCTTCCGGAGGAGATTGGGCTTTCATATCCAATTTAAGTAAATCCAATGATGTGCGACTTGTAAAAGATGTTACCCACAAACCAAAAAAAATAAAATAAATGTTGTTCCCCTCCTTGATGCTCATAGTGGCTATTTGCTAATAATAGGAACATCATCTTCAAAGTACTCAATGCTTGCCAATGAAAAGGAAGCAAAATTGCTTGTCATTGGGATTCAATGAGCCCTAATCCTAATTGCAGCAAACATTTTATGCATGGTTTTTCCTGGTAATAGAGACCAAATCTTCGTCAATAGTGCATTAGAGGTTTTGGCCTTTTTTAGCACGGGACAGGACAATCCCTGATAAGTGCCAGAAACTGTTCCATTTTTCTTTATTAAAAAAAAAACACCTAGCTTTGAACATTATAATTTTGAGATTTTGCAACTGGGACAAAAAGATATAGGGAAATTATTTTAGACCCATTTTAAACTATCTCGAGACGTGGGTGCGCCACTAATTTTTTCTACTCTAAGATAAGATGTTAGCACACACTTAGCATATACAAATTCTGAAGTGCCTAAGTTGGCAATGTTCCCAATGATGTCAACAATGACAAATTGATCAATCACCCATTAGAACTTGAAATTTTTATTTTCTGCAAAAGCCTTATTAGACTTGTCTTATACTAACTAGGATTTTAGACCGTAGTGGGGTACACTCATTATGTTAACAGATAATGTCATGTGTGTAATATTTGTGTTACTGGTCGGGTTGACAATTATTGCCTTTATAGATGGTGCATCATTTTGGTTTGTCTGGTAATGCACAGTTGCTGCTAATTTTATCATGAATTGGGCATTTTACACTCGAGGCATTGGAGTTAAATTCATATTTAACAATTTCTTGTTGTACGAACATATTGTTCTAACAAACATCAATTACTTTTGATTGAGTGACTGTTTAATTCAGTGAAAGTCTATTCCACCCTTTTGGGACTGTTGATGAGAAGAGACGAGACAAGAGTAGATAGATATTTAGAATATATATACTTCTGACTTTGTGACGGGTTATACTCCATAAATCAATAGAATATGCATTGATTATTAAATCTGCTGCTGAGTATCCGAGTGTCTCATCTGAAATCCTTTGGTTCCTATTGTACTTAAGGAGAACATACCTGTCCTCAATTTAGCTTCCTCTCACAGCCAAGCATGCTTTGGAAGTTGATGCCTTGTGTCTTTTATTTTTTTTTGTTTAAGAAAAAAAAAAAACTATTCTTATCGAACCTTCTAACTTTTTTGCTTTATGGGCTCTCCACCAAGCCTAAAGAAATGTTGCGTTTGTGAATCTCATTCTTCTAGGGCGACCCCGCCATCCACTCATAAAGCACATCAATGCACAGAAATGCAGATATATCATATAATTGTACGCACACGTGTGACTCACTTTGCAAACATTTTTGCATACAAGGTAGCAAGCATGTGCCAGTGATTTTGTGCTGCTTGTAGTTTTTGTCGTTGGAGCATGATAAAGGTTTCATTCTATTGTTATTTTTCTGATTCCTTTCTTCCTGATTTTCACACACGAAACTGATGTTTCTTGTAACCTCATTGATTACTATATAAATATGATGATCTTGTTGTATCAATATATACTTGAAATATTATGATTTTGATTGGTTTTTCCTCTTCTTGGCATCTTAGCATACTAGTGTTTGAGCTTTAATTTAGGATTGTACTGTCCTAGCAGTGAGAGGTGTTTAGAAAGTTTCTCTTTATTAATTGGAAAAATGGTTTACTAATCTAATGTCACTTGAAAAAAAATCCTTTTAATAAGTTAAGGGCAAAGGGGCATTCAACTTTCAACTTGTAAGTGGAGGTTCGTGGCTCGCTTCCTACGGTTAAACGTGGTTCATGCCTCTATCCCCAAGGCCTCATTTTAACAAAACAATAATCTCTACTGGAAAAGGATTCAAGAGGAAAAAAGGAAAAAGCTTAATGGTGCTGCTTTCTTCTCTTTCACTGGCTAAAATGGTAACAAGATGCTCTCATCAATCAATCATTTCATTCATCTTTATTTTCCAGTGGATAACTTTGGAAAAGGAACCCCTCCACATACAAATAATGCCATAATATTGTATTCAGAATCTGGAACCCATTTTGTTTATATATATATATATATATATATATATATATATATATATATATATATAAAGGAGCTCTTTGCGAATCACACGACCTTCCAGTCCTCACAACATATGCTTTTATTGGAGCCATCTTGCATCGCTCAAAATAAAAGCGTTGATAGGAAGAGGGAAAAAAACCAAAATTCCACAAAGCAAGTTGGCAAATGCTTTCAAGTGTGGGCCTTTAAAATATAGATACTGTACATTACCGAAAAGCTTGGATATCAAAGCAATCTGACTTGAAATTTTTACAAAAGTCAAAATTCAAAGACAGTAAAAGGGGGCAGCAATAGAGAGAAGAGACATAGTCAAAGATAGAATCTACAAACTACTTGTCTAGAAAAAAAAAAGATTATACTAATTTGTTCTCTACTCTACAATGAGTCTCTCAGTTACATCTTGAGAGACTGCTTATCTTAGTTGTCATATGCTCCCTCTTACCCTTTCTTTAAGCTACTCAAATTATTATAATTATAATTCATATGGTTTCTTTATTACGGTGACATTTGATACATCATTGGTTGACAACTTGCAAGAATCGGAACCGCGTGGCTCTGCCTCAATCAGAAGCTGAACAACCTCCTTCATGGTTGGTCTACTTGTTGGGGCTTTGTAGGTGCAGCGAATAGCAATCCGCAACACTTTGATCATGTCTTCCTTAAATGAACATGACAACTTTGGATCTAATACCTCACTTGGTCTAGCCCCTTCCTTGCCTTCGACTTTGTTGGAAACCCAGAAAACAATGTTTCTGTTCTCTCCAAATTCTGCCTCAACGGGCTTCTTCCCAGTTAACAGTTCCATCAAAATCACCCCATAACTGTAGACATCGCACTTGGTGGTGGCCCTTGATGAATATGCAAATTCTGCGACAGCCATGAAAACAAGTGCAAATAAATATTCAACATATAAAACACCAAAAGATGATAGAGAAGTTACCGCATGACTAATTTTCCAACCCCCAAGTACTACCTATGCTTTTTTGGATACAAAGTACTACTTATATATTTAACATTCATATCGTGCACCTCAATTATTTACATGGTGAAAAAGCATCATTCAGAAATCAGTACCACGAGAATATCCAAGCAGTACTTTTGGGTTCACAAAAGCCTGAATGCTGATAGTCAATGTATACTTAAGCATTTACCATCGAGTTTAATTTTTTTACACTATAAAATTGTTACATGGTTTCAGAAATTGTGTTAGCTATGATTTTTAAGCTAGTTATTATAAAAACTAACAAACTTATCATACCCAGTTATTTCTAATTGTCTATATAAAATCCCATTTGCATATACTATTTACTGTATCATTTAAGGAAAACATATAATGTTAATTTGCATAAATGCATTGTTTCTTGAGATTAAAATGATGATCATAATTGACTTTGGTGAGAGAAAGTACCTGGGGCTAAGTAACCATATGTTCCTGCAATAACAGTTGTAGTGGAATCCTTTCCTCCTCTTGCTTGCAAAACCTTGGCAATCCCAAAGTCTGCAACCTTGGGCTGGTTATCCACATCCAACAGGATATTAGTTGACTTGATATCTCGGTGGATAATAGGAAGAAGCAAATCATGGTGGAGGTATGCCAAACCCTGCGCAATCCCCAGTGCTATTCTATAACGAGTAGGCCAATCCAAGAGGATCCAACCTTTGTGCAGTGAATCCCAAAGATTACCATTTGGCATGTACTCATAAACCAAAAGGCTGCAGTCATAACTGGAGAAGCAGCAGTACAGTTTCACAATGTTCTTGTGTCTTATGCTTCCCAGGGTCTCCACCTCTGCTTTCAATGCCTTGTCTACAAATAACCGATCCTCCGGAGCCGAATCCTTGGACGCGTGACTCCACAGCCTCTTCACCGCAACAATATCACCACTTTTCAACTCAATCTTGTACACAGTCCCAGACCCTCCATGCCCCATTATGTTCTTGTCCACCAAGGACTCAACTATCTCCCTTTGGTCGAAAGATATCTTGTGGAAGCTCTTGACATCATAAGAGAAGAACGAAGAAGACAGTGTGTCCTCATGTTCTACTGCAGCAGTGTCTTTGCTGCACCTACGTTTGAGAAACAAGGCAGAGCCAATGAAGATCAAAACCACAGACACCCCAGCTATCCAGATGGTGTTTATCCTCTTACTCTTGTAGTAGGCACTTGCACACATAGGGAACTTATGATCCGATGAATTAGCATACACCGGTAACACACACAACCCAGGATTCCCAGCAAAGCTTTCCACCAAACCCCCTTTTATAAGTTTGGGAGGAATTGGACCCGAAAGAAGGTTGTGTGAGAAGTTAATAGAGTTTGGTAGCAGCACAGAGAGGCTTTCAGGGATGCTCCCGGTTAAAAGATTGTTGGAGAGATCAAGAAGGTTGAGAGACTCCAATGAAGAAAGTGAACCGGGGATGGAGGAATTCAGCTTGTTTCCTTGCAGCATAAGCAAATTAAGCTTTCTCAGGTTGCCAATTTCGGAAGGGATTGGACCAGACAGAAGGTTATAGCTGAAATCAATCTTGACCAAATTAATGGCTCTAGATATGGTGGGGTTTATGACACCTGAAATCTTGTTCCTCTGAAGGAACAGTTCAGACAAGTTTCTAGAATTTCCGTTAATCTCAGGAATCGGACCGGTCAGGTTGTTGTTACTCAAATCAATGATTGAAACGTGTGGCAAAGCAAGGAGTCCCGCGGGAATGGACCCCTCCAAACGGTTGTTGCTCACTCTAAACCTCAACAGCATCATGCAGTTGGCATAACTCTGTGGTATCTCACCAGAAAACATGTTATCCAGAACGAGAAAGTACCCAAGCGTACCTCCCTTGCAAACCTCGGTTGGCAACGGTCCAGAAAACTTGTTCTCCGACAAATCAAGAACCACCATCCCGGAGAACTGTCCCAGTTTCCTGGGAACATGCCCTACGAGGAAGTTGTCGTAGAGAGACAACATTCTCAAAGCTGTTGAGTTTTCAATCGCACCTGGGATTTCTCCGGTGAGGCTGTTGTTGTAGAGCTGCAACACTTGAAGCTTCGGAAGCCTACACACCGACGCGGGGATGCTCCCGGTGAACTTGTTCACCGACATATCCAAATCCACGAGCTCCGTCAGGTTCCCCAACTCCTCAGGTATGTTCCCAACGAGGTGGTAGTTATAGTAAAGCTCAAGCTGTTGCAAATTCTTCAGCTGGCCAAGCTCTTTGGGAATTTGTCCCGTGAGGAAATTCCCACTCAGCTCAAGATCGGTGAGGGAAGTTATGTTCCCTATGGACGCAGGGATTTGGCCATGCACCATGCACGTTGTGAGCACCATGACCTTGAGTTTTTTCAACCTGTCGATATCCGCAGGTAACTGCCACAGATTGAAGCCTCCGTTTTCGTTGAAGTTGAGCTCCTCGAGGTTGGTGAGGTTGAAGACCGACATGGGGAACTGGCCAGTGAAGCTGTTGTAGGACAAGTCGAGAACCCTGAGGGATTTTTTCAAGGAAGAGAAATCAGGGAGCGTGCCGGTGAGGGACATGTGGTTCATGTTAAGCTCTTCCAGGTGGGAACAGTTGAGGATGGTGTCTATGGGGAACTTGAACCTAGTGTGGCCGAGGCGGAGAACACGTAATTGTGGAAGGTAAGAGCATATATCTGGTGGGAAATTTCCAGAAAGTGATGACCGATCTGAGAGGTCGAGGCTGATAACGTCACCTTTGGTGTTGCAGGTGACTCCGGTGAAGCCGCACACGGGTACTAATTTCCCTGCAGCGTCCCAATTCGTGGGGTATTTCCCCGAGAGAGACAAGTCCTTCATCAGAGAGAAAAACTGTGACTGATTATTATTCTTGGTGGTGATGGCCTGTGAGAGGGAAACTATGATGAGTATGATGGTGGCGAAGAGGGTGATGAAGGGGTGGCTCATTTTGAGAGAGAAAGAGGAGGGGTGTGGTTAGTGTGAAAAGGTTTGCAAGGAAGGAGAAGGGTGTAAGAGATGTATATAAGATGGAAGAATGGGGTTTGAGTGGATCACTTGGGGGGAAGCAGTGACAAGCCTTGATGATGAAAAAGGCAGGTTCTTGCTCAAGTACTACTATTGCTGGGAGAAGTAAACATCTTTGTTGCTAAAGAGGCTTTACGTTTATACTCATTCCACTACCAATGCCTCATCAAAGAATAACATCAGTGCTTGTATATATACTTTATACTCATCCAGCACCTGTTCCAATATGTATAGTATGTACTTCTCCTCAACATAATCATTCATATATGTATACACATTAAATCTTTATTATTACTTTGTTTTTTTAAAACATATTTTATAAATAAATTACGCTTTAAAAAGACAGTGCTATTTTCATGAGAGAAAAAAATATGACGGAAAGAGAGAAATATAATCACTCATATTAAAATGGATGACACGAGACAGAAATAAAAAGAAAAAATGGGTGATAAGGACTGATAAAGAGTGTTATAACATCTTGTTGTAATTATAGTGTTATCTTTTTCAAAAAATGTATTCTCTTTTTAATAAAGAAATTATAATAAAAAAAATGCGTTATGTTCCTGCTGCCGTGCTATATATACATTTTCGTACTCTACAGCATGTAGAATGAACTGCATCTGATACTAATCATGCACCATATGTATCAATGAGCAGGACCTTTTGATGCGATTACGCTTTTCTTTTGGAAGAAAATAATATTTTTTCTTTACCCGGGGGGTGTGTGATCCACATCTTTCTCATGGATTCCACCAATCCTAGCCAATTACAGACATATATCCGACTTCAATAATAAAAGGAAAGATGGAAACGAACAAATGCACTTCTAGTGCTCATCAACCAACTCATTATTTCTTTCTTTAAACAAATTAGAACAAATTCGCATCATTAAAATATATTGGCAATACGAAGCGTGTGCTCAAATTTACTCTTATCAGTGTGTGATCCAAGGTGGATATGAGACCTAAACTCATACTCCATTTATGATTTGAGCATGGCGGATGTTGGAGGTTGTAATACATGTAAAGACTCCAACGGCTAAGCTAATAATAATGAATAAGTATTAGAATGGAGAAGAAGCTAGCATATATGAAAGAAATTTTATATTTGGTGTGAGATGTTGGCGATCGAAGTGCACCAGTATGCTGCCTTAACGTTGATTATGTCACTTCCCCTATGCATAATGTGACATAGAATAGAAAGATATTATAAGTGTTGAAATTGCTACAAATTTTTAAAATATTTTTAAATATAATATGTAAGAAAATGGTAGAATATCCTAGAACTATAGTGTGTATGAATATGGTAGAACAATCTATAATTATAATGTGTATGAATATGGTAGAACAATCTAGAATTATAAGTGTATGTATAAGATAGAAGAACCTATAACTATCATGATACTAATCTATCATGAAAACTTTAGAAAGACCTAAAGTAATATAAAAACATTCACCACCATTGAGAGGTTGGTGACTTGAGCCTATAAATAGGCAATTGGTATGTTGTAATTGATCATCCAAGAAATCAATGACATAACCTTCTTTCTAAAACAATTCTCTAAAACTATCAATTATCATCTAATAAACTACCAACAGTGGTATCAGAGAGCTACGTTCGGTCATACATTAGGCATAGTTATATTACCTACCTACCATTCCAAAATCCTCCCAACTACTTCAAAATTTTCCTTTGTACTATTAACCCACTCCAATAATATTTTTTTTAAGCTATGGATAACACTACTCAATCGTCAACTATTTCTGTCCCTATCTTCAATGGTGAAAATTATGATTTCTGGCGTGTTAAAATGGAAACATATTTTTCATCTCAAGATTTATGGGACATAGTAGAAGAAGGCTTCACTGTTCCGGCGGATACTTCAGCTCTTAATGCATCTTAAGAAAAAGAGTTGAAGAAAAATAAACAGAAAAATTCAAAGGCGTTGTTCACCTTGTAACAAGCGGTGACTGATCCAATTTTCCTAAGAATTATGGGAGCTAAGACTGCCAAAGAAGTGTGGAACACATTGTAGGAGGAGTTTCAAGGAAATGTTAAGGTACGTGCCGTTAAAATTCAATCTCTAAGAAGAGATTTTGAACTATTGAAGATGAAGGAGTCTCAGACAGTTAAAGATTACTATTCTAAAGTTAAAGAAATAGTTAATCAAATGAGAGATTTTGGGGAAGATATTCTTGACAAGAAAATTGTTGAGAAAATTCTAATTACTATGCCCCAAAAGTTTGACCCAATCGTGACAATGATTGAGGAAACCAAAGATCTGTCCACTCTATCAGAAACAAAACTTGTGGGATCTCTTGAAGCATATGAGCAAAGACTGTATAGGCATAAAGAAAATACACTTGAAAATGTCTTCCAGTCAAAGTTTAAATTTCAGCCCCAAAACAAAGAAAATGGAGGAAAGAAAAATTATGGAGAAACTTCCAGAAGAAGAGAAGGCTCTAGGAATTTCCTTAAGAACAAAACAGATAAAAATCCTCTATGCAATATATGCAAAAGGCAAGGCCACACAGAGAAAAATTGTTGGTTCCGTAATATGCCACAATGCAACCATTGCAAGAAGTTTGGGCACGTAGAGAAAAATTGTCGCAACAAAAATAGGCATCAAGCCAATATCATAGAGGAGCATGATCAAGAAAAATGTATGTTCTATGCCACTCAAGACTCAATAAAAGAAAAGGGAGGAAGCTAGTACTTGGATAATGGATGTAGCAATCACATGGCCAAGGATGAGACAATTTTCAAAAGCATTAATGAGTCTGTCAAAGTCAAAGTTCGACTGGGAAATGGAAATGTGGTTGAATCAAAAGGCAAAGGCACTGTCATGGTGGAGACAGATAAAGGTACGCGACTCATCCATGATGTCTTACTAGTTCCCAGCCTAAAAGAAAATCTTCTAAGCATTGGCCAAATGATGGAGAGAGGCTACACACTTCACTTTGAAGGAGGTGTATGCAAAATCTTAGACAACAAAAATAAAAGGTCTGAGATAGCCCAAGTAAAGATGAATAAGAGAAATATAAGCTTCCCTCTAAATTTAAAATATGCAACAAACATTGCCATGAAGGTACAAGTTGATGATTCATGGCTATGGCATCGAAGATTTGGCCACTTCAACACACATGCCTTGAAGTTGTTACATGAGAAGAACATGATGAGAGATCTTCCAAGCATAAAGGAGAACAATGAAGTATGTGAAGGATGTCTCCTTGGTAAGCAACACTGATTTCCTTTCTCAACAAGCGGAGCATGGAAAGCGAAAGATCTATTGGAGTTGATACATACAGACGTCTGTGGACCTATGAGGACGCCATCACATGAGAACAACAGGTACTTCATACTCTTCATTGATGACTTCTCTAGAATGACATGAGTATATCTTCTAAAAAAAAATCAGAAGTCTTTGGAGTATTCAAAAAGTTCAAGGCCCTTGCTGAAAATCAAAGTGAAAAACGGATAAAAGTACTAAGAAGTGATCGCGGCAAAGAGTACACCTCTCGCGAGTTTGAAAGATTTTGTGAGGATGAAGGCATTGAGTGACAACTTATAGTCTCATATTCTCCTCAACAAAAATGGAGTGTCCGAGAGAAAGAATCGCACAGTTATGGAAATGGCTAGATCGATGCTCAAGGAGAAGGGACTACCTAACACATTCTGGGCTGAAGCAGTCTACACTGCTGTTTACATACTCAATAGATGTCCAACTAAGTCTGTATAAGACAAGACTCCAATTGAAGCTTGGAACGGGAAGAAGCCATTAGCAAAGCACCTAAGGGTCTTTAGATCTATATGCTACATTCATATTCCAGACGTGAAGAGGCGCAAGCTTGAAGACAAGATTATACGAGGTATCTTCCTTGGGTATAGCAATATCTTTAAGGGCTACCGTGTCTACAACTTGCAAACTACGAAACTCGTCATCAGTCGAGATGTTAAAGTTGATGAGTACGCTTCTTGGAATTGGAATGAAGAAAAAGTGGAGAAGAACGTTCTTATACTCGTTCAACTACCTCAAGAAGAAGCTAAGGAAGAAGACCCAGGTGAACCACCTTTACCTCCACCACAACAACAAGATCAAGAACTATCATCACCAGAGTCTACTCCAAGACGAGTAAGATCTTTGGTGGACATATATGAAACATGTAACTTGGTCGTACTTGAACCTATAAGCTTTGAAGAAGTGTTAAAGCAGGAAGTATGGGTCAAGGCAATGGAAGAAGAGATACAGATGATCGAGAAAAACAACACATGGGAGTTAGTAAATCGTCCCCATGGAAAAGATATCATTGGGGTTAAGTGGGTCTATAAGACAAAGCTCAACCCTGATGGCACCATACAGAAACACAAGGTGAGGCTAGTAGCTAAGGGTTACTCACAACAACCCGTAATTGACTACAATGAGACATTTGCACTAGTAGCTCGTCTTGATACCATAAGAGCTCTAATAGCTCTTGCGTCACAAAAAGGATGGAGTGTCCATCAACTAGATGTCAAATCCGCCTTCCTTAACGGCGTACTTGAAGAAGAGATCTATGTGGAGCAGCCACAAGGATTCGTGTCTGAAGGCAAAGAAAGTAAAGTGTTAAGACTAAGAAAAATACTCTACGGTTTGAAGCAAGCACCTCGAGCATGGTATAGCAGAATCGATCAGTATTTCATGGATCGAGGATTCAGGAGGAGCAAGAGTGAGCCTACACTTTACATCAAGTCTCAAGCTACACGGCCTGACATAATGTATGCTACAAGTCTTCTATCAAGATTCATGCAAAGCCCAAGTCAAATACACTTTGGAGCAGGAAAAATAATTTTGAGTGATTGGGCAGGTTCGGCAGATGACATGAAGAGTACCTCTGGCTATGCTTTCTCACTAGGATCGGGAATATTCTCTTGGGCGTCGAAGAAGCAAGCTATAGTAGCACAATCAACAGCAGAAGTAGAGTATGTGGCAACTGCTGAAGCAACGAGTCAAGCTATATGACTTCATAGGATACTTGAAGACATGGGAGAAAAAAAAGATGAGCCTACTAAAATCAATTGCGACAACAAATCAGCAATTGCAATGGCGAAGAATCCAGTTCATCATAGCATAACAAAACACATAGCAGTCAAATATCACTTTATCAGAGAAGCTGAAGCAACTAAAGAGATCAAACTCGACTACTACAGAACAGAAAATAAAATTGCAGACATATTCACAAAGGCGTTGCCGAGACCAAGATTTGAAGAATTACGAGCTATGCTCGGAGTCACAGAAATTTGCATCAAGGAGGAGTGTTGAAATTGCTACAAATTTCTAGAATATTCTTAAATATAATATGTATGAAAATGGTAGAATATCCTAGAACTATAGTGTGTATGAATATGGTAGAACAATCTAGAACTATAATGTGTATGAATATGGTAGAACAATCTAGAACTATAAGTGTATGTATAAGATAGAAGAACCTAGAACTATCATGATACTAATCTATCATGAAAACTCTAGAAAGACCTAAAGTAATGTAGAAACATTCACAACCATTGAGAGGTTGGTGACTTGAGCCTATAAATAGACAATTGGTATGTTGTAATTTATCATCCAAGAAATCAATGACATAACCTTCTTTCTAAAACAATTCTCTAAAACTATCAACTATTAACTATCATCTAATAAACTACCAACAATAAGTAATGCATATGAGGGTACATTAATTAGCTACTTATATGGGTACTTAAACTAGTATCGTCATTGTCGTGGTGTGTGTTTCATTTAAAAGACTATCGAGTGAATTTAATTCATTTGAGACTTATCGAATCAAGGTTGATCAATATCAAAAGGTCTTTATATGAATTGGAGTGTCTTAGTCTCGACCAGGGTGCATGAATGGTTTTGGTTTTGAGGAGTCATATATACCTTTGTGATTGAATCTATCTGGGGGCTATTCCAGAATAAAATTATCTTTATTATATACCCTAGATGTAATTTGCTGTTTGAATTTCTCTATTATAGTGAGTGAAACTTTTCTGCATCAAAACTAGTTACTGATGTATTGAAGGGCTTGAAAAAGAACTTGAATGTTTGAATTAGTAAGAACTTTAAGAAAACAACATTATATGAGAACTTTTCTTAGTAGTAGGTGAATCACAAAAGTTTCCTCGTGTTGTTATATGGATGCAAACAATTTGAAAATCAGGGTGCTATGACCTCTAATTAACCGGCAACTACACAAGTAGGATGATTAAGTTGTGTATTTTAAAATAAAATAATGTTTGATAGACATTCATTAATCTATGTAACACCTATAAAGAAAGATAAGAACAGGAGAAAAATATAGGTATGATAGAATTTATAATGTGACAAAAAGAGAGAGATAAAAAAAATAAGTATTAGTGGAATGAGGCATCTTTAATGACCAAAACTTAAGATACTCACTTTGAGTTCTTAGAGCATATTAAATTAATTTAGGTGCTCCCACAATGTCACATGACATTTAAGATACTCATTTACAAATTTGTTTCAATGATAAAAAATATCAAGCAACTCACATTTTTATATTTTTATATTTTCAACTAATTATGAAATTCGGGTTTGAAAAATTATTTTTTATTCTTAAGAAACTTTGGAGATGAGTTGCTTATATAAGATACCAAGGTTAAAACTTAAGAAACCCACATTGCCAACTAGACTTGCTTCAACAACAAAAGAAAATAAAGAATAATTTTTTATCCTAAAAAACTCATCAAACATCTTCTATTGGAGATGACCTTATGTATCATTACTCGTAGAATTCTTGGCAAACATACCAAGTCGTGCAAATAGTATAAACTAGAAGTCCAAGTATCGTGAAACACACCATTTCATTTAATAATAATAATAATAAATAAATAAAAAACAGCCCCCCTTTGTTTCTAAAACCCAAGACCCCCCGTCCTCCTCTTCTAATTCCTTTTTCTTTTCAATAACTAACTCTGATCTCTCAAACCCTCCCTCTTCTTCCCATTTTTTCATCTCTCAACCTTTCACTCATCTTGTGTACACTCTCAAGCATGAGAAGGTGATTGGAGTAAAAGGGAACACCACTCATTTTCTTAAAATTTCTATTTGATCTTTTTAAGGTAAATTTACAACTCTTTGTGTTAGATAAGTATTTTATAGCATAGTTTAGTTATGGGTTCTGTGAAAAGGGTTAGAAAACTAAGTATTAGGGATTATTGTGGTTTCCTCAAAATCCTAGGTATGCTAAATTTGAGAATTTTGCCTAATCTCTTGTTCTTTTTATTTTAAATGCTTAGATCTTGTGAAAATGTGGTGGTTGATCCCCCCAACGGTATCGGTAGACATTGATTGCGTTCTTTTTGTGTGAGTAGTTAATCTACTTAGCGATATTTTTTTAAAATTCTTCTAGGAGAAGCAAGTAAACTTCAAAATATATTTTTTTGTGAACTTTGAAATTTTAGGAGTACTTGAGAATAAAGTTAAATGTTTATTTTTACTTGATTGAATTTTATTCTGAGATTTTTTATAAGGTATTTCAGAAAGGATATTGGATTGTATTTTTATTTTATTTATTGTGAGTTTATGATTGATTTCCGTTTGTTACAACGAAGAGATATTGTAGCCTATGAGTCGAATATTTATAGTATATAAATGTTTTTCATTTGCTACAACAAATAGATAATGTAGCCTATGAGTCGAATACTTATAGCATATATATGTTTTTTGTTTGCTGCAACGAAGAGAGAATGTAGCCTATGAGTCGAATGTTCATAATTCATAAAGATTCGTTCAATGCAACAAATAGATAATGCAACCTACAAGCTAAATGTCATAGTTCTATAATTACTGTTCGCCACAACAAAAATATAATGTGATTCATGTGCACATAGTCAAATGAAAGTTTGTTTATGAAGTTATTATTCTTGAATACAAGTTTATATGTAGTTCTAAAAGTTTTCAAGGGAGTATACAATAGTTTCTAAAAGTAAGTTGTATTTATTTTGCTTTTATTTAATGTCATCTAAATTCTTTTTGGATGTAAAAACTCGTGCTATGTTGTGTTGTCCTTTCCGTCTGCTTTGTATTTTATGCTCTTATTAAGTTTTCTTGACTTACCCCCCTTATTTCATTTTATTTTCTCAGATACACAGGTAGTGGGGTAGCTGACTTTCTGAGATTTGCTGACTTATCCAAGAATTCATTACCTTTTTGGTAAGCCTCCATTGCGTTTGATGGAGAGCATTTTTTGTGTAGCTCTAGTATAATGCAACTATAGGGATAAGGGTAGTAATAGATATAGAGAAAATCCCTTTATTTTTGAAATTTAGATGATCCTATCTTATAAATATGCTTATGGTGTAACTATAATATTTTGAGACACTTTGATTATTAGTATGTATGACCAACATCACTATTAGTTGATATTTTGGATAATATGTCAATGACTTATGTTGTGATTTGTGGCCTTGATATCTAATTGTTGGATCTGGATATATATTTATATATATAGATTTGTTTGGAAATGTGATATGTTTTTATAGGTTATTCAATATAGGGTTTGTCCTGTTTTTAGGGGAAACTCTGTCAAATTTTCTATAACTCTTATTGGTTGATCTTTTAATTGTGATTCGAGTGAGGATTCTTAAGCTAACCAAACTAAGAAAATTGTAGTTTGTGCGCTGGTTATGGTCTAAGAGTGGGTCGTGACATATTGTATCCATACTCACGTAACACTCAACAAAATAACAATATTCACTAACTATGACTTTTGGAAACAACAATTATAATTTGATTGGATTGCAGAAATGTAAATAACAAGAGTATAAATAGACAAAAACTATTTTTGGCAATAAAAAGAAGTAAAATAACAAAGGACAAAAGAACTGGAATTGATTTCACTAAACCACCTCCTCATGCAAACAAAAATACTCAATTATTATTATCAACTTACAAAAATACTAAAACTCTGATCCCTTGGATGGAAAGAATCTAAGTCCCTTGATCAAATTATATATCAATCCCTTAACTAGTTTAACCAAATGACTTGTTTTAAGAACAAGAGTTAAAAGATGACTAACAAGTTTTGCTCCATCCCTAGATACAAAACCCATTAGGTGTTCCTCTTCATTTCTGTGTAATTGAGTTGTGTGCTTATGATAGCATATTGGGCACAGGAGAAGACATGACAAGCAAAGGCAAAGACATAGCAGATACAGGGGTGGCATTAGCATATGGTCACACACAACAAGCAAGAACAGGGGTGCAAACAGCAAGCAAAACCAAAAGAAAGATTGTGAGGGCTGCTTACCTTAAGATTTCGTCTGATCACTCTTGATCGTGCGGGAATGATGTTGCAGCGCTGCAAGATTTGGTGTTGGTAATTAGGAGACAGGAATAACCAATTGCTGATATTCTAGAATCACAAAATGACAAATTTTGTTACATAGAATTCAGTATATATATCATAATGTAATAACAACACCAATCATGAATGAAATTAGCAAAATTCCCTTCTTTCCTTTCTTCTGGAGGCACCGTTACCCTCGAAACCAGCTTTTAGTTTCTTAGCACCTATCAGCTTAGCACACACTTGCTCGTTGAGCGGACATACAAAAATTGCACTAATTCAAGTGGCTGTAGGCTGAGCCTGAAGTGCGCGTTGAGCCTGACATGTTTAACTCCTTCAACCTTAAAAATTTCCTTTGAAAGGGCCTTGAATTGGGTCCTAACAGCTTCTCTCTTCTTTCTTCATTTATTTCTACAACAAAATAAACTACAATTAAATGAAAAATCAAACATTTAAACTATTTTAAAGTTATTCTAATTTATTTAAAACTTAATTATAAACAAGATCAAACAAACTTAAATGTATTGAAATATTAAAATAATTACCCACAAAATAGTCATTAAAATAATATTTCCAAGGCAATTATCCATCATTACTCCTTAAAATATTTTTGCAAATCTTTTGAAGATTGAAAAATAAATAATTATATATATATATATAATATTTTTGTCACTAGTTCAACTCCCTTAGGTTAAAGAAATAAATAACGTAAGAAAAACAAATAAATTAACACGATAATTTATGCTAGTTTATCTCATACCTCGAGAGAGTACGTCCAATCTTCTATTACTATAAGATTCTCCTTTTTTTCTATTTATTTAATGTTGTTTTTAAATGTCTGGGTAAGAATTTAGAAATTATGAGTACATGTGTTCAAAATGATGAATATAGTCTAATTTTGTTTTTTAATAATTTTTTCGAGCAGAAACCCGAAATTAACGATTTTTGCCCTTAAGACTATATAGGATGGAATTTCGTAAAACTAGTTTATGCGATGAGAAAAATTTGTTTTAGAAATAGAATGATGTTTCATATAATAAAATGGATTTTTAGGAATTTTCTAAAATTTGTGTAAAAGACAGAAATGCCCCTAAGTGATCATACAAGCTTAAACAAGGATCTTTAATTTTTTGGTACGTAGGAAAGCTTAAAAAATTATTCTAACCTGAAAAATTAACCCACTTTGTGAAATGTTTTTATTTTGGTATAGTCACTTAATTGAATCGAGGAGTTAATATTTCTTGATTATCTGAAACAATCAAAATTCTACATTGCTTCCTGACAAGCTTGCTCCACCCGGATCACCTCTCAAGTAAACTAATGGGGGGGAAATATAGAGATGAATAATTGAAAAATAATAAGCACTAGTTATTGGGGTGCACAGTAATTTCCATTCATTTCATGTATCATTCAATACCTAATTCACACAGTAAACTCCACTCACTCTCTACATATTAAATATTCTCAATGTATAACAGATATTTTTTGTGACACTGGATTCCATTCCCACGTCTTATTGGTAGTATTATAGAAGATGTGCAGTAATACGGGTAGTCTCTTGACATGTGTATACCGTGTACAGCTCCCATAAAATAAAGAGTACCACATAATCATATGATCAATTTCACTGATTCTCTCATGCTTCTATTTTATCTTTTGTTGAAATATTCCTTTGCTTTTTTCGAATTTTACACTCCGAGAGAAATATAAATCCTGATAGGCTAGTTGTGTATAAAACAGTTAACATCAAGAGGGTGGGGACTATATTCTATATTCAATCAAAGATACAGAAATATGGGACCATGCCTCATTTTTTTAAGTGTACGTGCTAAGGGCATTCTCGTTTGTTTATGATCTTCCCTTTCCCTATTTTTTTTCCCCTCCTATAAGTCTATTCTACAAGTCTATAGTTGGTAAAACAAATGCATTATATCCTAATGTGTTTCATGAAAAAGGAATAAGAACAAACAAGGGTTGTTACAATCTCTGTTGTAAGGATAAACATGGATCAGCCGCAAAACTCGTTCTTTGGGTCGGGACCAATCTGGTTAAAATCTGAGAAAGGGTTTCTGTTTTGTTTTTATCACAGAACAAGTGAAAGTGGAGAACTAAAGGTGCTAAGATAAGGTCTTCTTTTCCTGTCCCTTTTACCATTTGTCCTTTATTTTTCCAATTAAAAGTTTGTGAATAATTTCCTTTTTTCTTCTTGATTGAATGGATCGCTTTGTGGCTTTAGTGGGTTATATAGTCGGGGCCTTTGTGTCAAATTCTCACCATTTGTGAAGAATTAGATCCTTGTTGCATCACATGGCCAGATATACTTCATGGTTTCATTAATTTGTTATTTGAAGTTTATATAATTATATCCATTTTTTCGTTTATTAAATTATTATGTCTTTGTATTCATAATAAGAAAAATATTAATAAAGTTGTTATTCACATAGAACGAGTTGATTCAAGTTTGAGGAATTTTGAATTCAAATTAACCAATAATAAAATGGTTTGATTGGTTTGGGTTTATGTCGAGTCATCGGATTTAATATTAAAATAATGAAAATGAAAAATAGGGAGAAATTAAAAAATAAATTGATATTTATGACTAGCATTATTGTTAAGAGCCATACAAGCTGCTATAAAAAAAATAGAATACATGCATTATATATACACATTATACAATATAAAAAAAATAGCTTAATAATTATATTTAATAATATGATTTATATAACATTGTCCTCAAATTTATCTAACTATTATTCAACTCTCGATGCTAATATTAATTAAACTCGTTTAACAACCTACTTCAATGGAATTCAATTACTGGTTCGAGCATAGATCCATAACAAAATATAATAATTAAATATAGTAAACTTGAATCCAGTTAATCGACCAATAAATGAACCAAATCGCACAATTAGTAATAAACGATAAAATTGAGTGTCGGTTAAAACATAACATAGAGATTTAAAATCTAAGGTTAAACAAAGATATAAAAAACAGTGTAATGTTCAAAGGAACATAAAGTCAAACACTTTAGATGCAAGATAAGATAAGAGTAGATATGGGGAGAATGTTGGGTGTTTAGCCTATCAAAAGAATTCTTGATGTAAAAATATTGATTTTTCACCACTCAATGTTATTTTATCTATTATCTTAACCAGTTAACCTATTCTAACCATAATCTCTCATGTAAAAGAGTCTAAATCACTTGATTCTACTCCTAATCCTGTAGTAAGTTAAACTCGGTGATTTGATTAAGAACAAAGTTTTATAAAAGGCTATACAACATCATTTTATCCCTAGATATGAGTTAACTAGAAGTCCCTTTCAGTTCTTAGTGAAAAGACATTTCCCAATGATTATTACATTATAACATACATGTACATGAGTGATTAAACCATAAGCAAACAATGACCATAGAAAGGAGACAATAATAATGAGATAATATTCAATAGATAGTAAAGATAGTTAGATCATAGAGTTTTGGTATCCAAGCTCCCAACAATGGTAAAGTTAGTCTCTCATATCTATGAAAGACCTAAAAAACCAATGGGAATACAAAGAGAAGAAGAGAAAAATGGAGAACAAGGAAACACAAGAGCACCCGAAAGTCTTGTTCTAAAACCTTTGAACTCCCCAACCCTAATAAATGCCCATTCTTCTTAACTTTTCACTCCAAAATGCTATCTCAGAAAGGCTTGCGCGCTTAGCTTGGTATCCAAGTTAAGTGTGCAAACAAAATAATATTATTTAACTAGTTGCGCGCTAAGTTCGGGATGCGCACTCAGCCCAAACTAGTGGAGAGGAAATAATTAGCTAAGCACACACCAAACTTATAATCTTCTCTCAGCAGCCTCTAGATGCTTGTCATGTGACCTTCCATGCTGCCTCATGCATACTAAGCGCGCTTCTTCATCAACCCCAAAAAGCTTTCTTCCTTGTAGGTGCACTAAAACCCTACAAAACACAACTAAAACTAATAAATTTGCTAAAATTAACTTCCATGAACTAAAAAAATCTAAAAGATATTAATTTCTAACTTATTGAGAACAACTAAGCAATAATTGAGAAAAAAATAAGATAATTGTTGTGCAAATTTAGTGCAAAAATTAAGCATGCACAACAATTATCAAGTACTTAATCTTTCTATTAGCATGTAGATAAAATCAAAATTAGTGATGCAATCTATTTAAATTTATAAAGCTAAATGCAAACCATTTTTTTCACTTTAATTTCTCCATCCACTAACTAACAAATCAAAATTTTAATAAGAATATAAACCCATGCATAATATTAGGGGTGTTCAAATCCTAAATGATCCAAAATAAAAACCAAAAATCGCTCAAAAATACCAAAAACTGAACCAAACTGGGTTTTTTTTATTTGTTTGGATGATTTTTTTTATCAAACTAATTGGTTTTCTTTAGTTTGTCGTTTGTGTTTTTGAAATCGATCCAAACCGAACCAAACCACAACACTTATACTAAACTCATATTACTTTAGTGTTATGCATTTTATGCGCGTACCACTTGAATTTCACAATATTTTGTAGTGTCATGTATACGAAACTTATATAATGCATACAACTTTCTTTTTCATATGATTATTTTAAGATGTTTGAAATTTTTAAAAAATTTATTGTAGAAGGTTTAACATATTAATAAGTTTCATAGATTGTTATTAACAATTTTCTAATGTAATTTTATTTAAAATATGAAAATAAAGTATATAAATTTTAATGAAATAATATTTTAATAAAAACTGCAAAAACCAAACCGAACCAAACTGTAAAATATTGGTTTGAGTTTTATTTTATATGAAAATCAAATCCAACTGCATATGTTTTTTAAGTTCGGTTCGGGTGACTTTTCGATGAAAAATCGAACCAAACCGAGCAGCGAACATCCCTACATAATACCATGAAAAATGGATACAAAATTTTTGCTGCTACTTAGTATCGACAATAGTTCAGGTTGAATCAACTTCATGATTGGGTTCATAACATTAAACCCAAAATCAAGGTTATCAAATTCGAGAATCTACGTAAACTCGTGGGAGCTTCGTAGACTTGACTATGGACTCAACTCATAGACTCGTAAGAGCTTACTTCATATAAGATAATAACAAAATACCTACGAAGAACATACCAATTAGATATTTCAACAACATATTAAAGTAAAATAGTAAATCATAAATTTCACAATACTTAAATAACCAAGTCTAGTAATGCATCACTAGTACTACTAGATAATAATTTGCAGATGTGATAGTAGTGATAGAACATTCCCATCAAGGGTTTGATGTTGTTAGAAATGAGAATTTTTTGATTCAGGAATAATACACCAAATGAAACCCTAAACGCACAGAAAATAACAAAAAACAACCTTTATTTTGGTCTAATTTTTTTAACTTGGTGATTTGGTAGTAAACTTGAGAGTCTATTGAGTCTACCCAGAATCTAATAAAAAGAGAATTTACACATGAATCAAATTGTAGAAGATAAGTAAACTCGTAAGAATTAATGAGTTAATTTAAGAGTTTGATAATCATACCCAAGATACACCCAAGCACATCGCTTGAGTTCTTAAAATTCTAATTTGATTAGATTCATGAATTCAGTTCAAGTTGATTTTTTTTATGTTTTTGTTTGGGTTAAGTTAATAAAATTGACACAAGTCGTAATCACCCCTACCAACAAAATAGTTTCAAGAGTTTTCAAGCTAGGTGAAATAGGAAATCTAAAAAAGAAAAAAAGAACTCAAACTTTTTAAGTCAATAGACGTGCAAGAAAACATGCAAAATGAATTGTCTCTTTTGAATTTTTAGTGTTTACTGAAACTTCTTTTAGGGTTACTTTTTCTTGGTATGAATTGCTCTGGTTCCTAACATTTTATTTGTTTTTATTTTTCTCAGGGCTTACCAAATAACATCACAAAAATAAGTTGTTCACGACGAAGAAGTTGGAAAGGGTGATGCTAGGTTCACCCAACATTTTTAAAAAATGGCAAAAAATGCCCCACTTCTATCTTCTTCCTTAAAAAGCTGGGTGAGCATTGTTTTACGCTGCGAAGCTTTTTTGTTCTTTCGTTTCTCTTGTCCATGTGGTTTTTTCTTGAGATAGGTGATCTTGGGTGAAGGTGAAGGGGCCGGTGTTCATTGTTGCGGTGGTTGATTTGTCGTCGGCGACATACGAGGTACGCATTTATGTTGGGTGTGCGTGAGTGGGGTGTTTCGTAAATCATACGGATCAAGTTGATCCGTAAGACTTATACGGATCAACCTGATCCGTATTAGTCTTACAGATCAAGTTCATCCGTAAGACTTATACGGATCAACCTGATCCGTATAAGCCTTACGAATCAAGTTGATCTGTAAGGTATACAAATTTTGAATTTCTTGCAAGAGTGCTGAAGTGAGATAAATTTTCTGGTGATATATTTTTGTCCTTCTTGCAGGGGGTTCTTGAGAACAAGCATAGGTTGTCCATTTATAAAGGGGTTGTCATGTCAAAGCCATCTCAAAGCATAATGGTGGTATTCACACAACTATTCAAATGAGAAGAATCATTGCTGGCATAGGGGTTGAGATAGTCTTCCCAGTGTAAGTTTACCACAACTTTGTAGTTTTTGTTTCAAGACTAGTACTGTCATTTGCATTATGGGTGTTTTATTTGGATGAATTGCTTCCTATAACTGTTTTTCCAATTGCTATGACTAGGGGATATGATTATGTAAATCATTTTCAAACTGATTGAATACTTAAAATTTATACTTATTGGAACTGAAGTCCCTTTGAAGACATTATGTTAGCATTTTCAAAAATTTAGTGTCTGCATTATGTTATTAATGGTGTTTGTGTGTTTAAAATTTGCAATTGTGTACCTTTTGGAAGTACAAATTATTAGGACATTAGTTCAGGAGGCACTGGCCAATAATTGTTGCAAGTAACCTTGTTCTACACTCCATATAAAAGCATGAAAAGGTTGGGTTCATCTCTAATTATTATTAGAAATTGGATTCTGGAGGGCTACTATTAGTCGTCATCTACGACTAACTTTTGTATGGAAAAGTTTTAAAAAATGTATATATTTTCCCCAATTTATGATTCTTTTTGTAGGATTGTAAATATTTTCTTGTTTAGTTTAATCTTTGCTCAGTAGACACTCTTCACATGGAATTAATGCAAATTTCACTTCATTTTCAGGCAAAAAGAAGAAAAATTGGAAGGAGCAGCAGCTGGTGTCTCGCTAAGCCTGGACCATGCGCTTAGCAAGTATCATCCGCTAAGCAAGACATCAGCCTGCTTAGCGAGTAAGGGAAATCTTGAAGGGAATCTGCCACGCAAGCACGCGCCCAATGCGTAACCAGCTTGCCCAACGAGTCATCTGTCTTTTCTGGCGCTTAGCGTGCCTGACTCGTTAAGCCAAAATTCACTTACTTGCGCTAAGCGCGCCTTCGAGGACAGAAAGCCCTTTTTAAAGCCTGAAGTGAAAGAAAAGAGGGGATTTTTTTGTGGATAGAGTAAAAAAAAGAACAGAGAAAAAAAGCAAAAACTTTAGCTTTTGGGAGGATCTTAGGTTTATGAGTGTTTTCTAGTGTTGGACCATGTGGCCTCAATAACTTAAGAGGGATAGGCTTAGAATGCATAAGAAGCAACAACAATCAATTTAATAATGTTCTTTAAACATGCAAGGCAAAATTGATTCCAATAAAATAAATGAGATCAGGGAAGAAAGAATGCAAACATAGTTTTATACTGGTTCGGCCACACCCTTATGCCTACGTCCAGTACTCAAGCAACTCACTTGAGATTTCCACTATCTTTGTAAAATTCATTACAAAGTCTGAACCACACAGGGACAACCCATCCCTTGTGTTCAGATGCTTTACAACAAGAGACTCACAGTCTCTTAACCAATCTCATTGAATAAGAAGAATGGAAGAAGAATTCTCTCTTCAAGAGAAGAATATTACAATGAAGATCATGTAAGAATCCTTACAGATTTTGCAAGTGTTTGGCCAAGGATTTCTTTTGAGAGAGCATTAGACAATGAAGTTCTTTTGGAATCTCTCTCATTGTCTTTTGAGAGGATAAGACATTTTTGTCAAGCAAAACTCTCTCTTCAATTTCGTCCCAAGTCACACATATATATAGGCCTTTGATGGCCATTCAAAATCCAAATGATAAGATGTGACTGTTGGCGATATTCCTTGAAAATCCTCTTTGGTAATCGATTACTGAATTGGTGTAATCGATTACACAGTTGTTTTTCTTGAACAGTTGTGACCCTTCATTTAAAATTTGAATTCCCAACGTTCAGAGTCTCTGGTAATCGATTACATATGATGTGTAATCGATTACACACTTTCAAACCATTGGTAATCGATTACATGTATTGGTAATCGATTACATGTGCCTTGAATGACTTGAAACCTTTCATTGTGATGCAAGGCTTGATCTTGAAGAAATCTTGAATCAAGGCTTTGTTTGTTGAAACAATCTTGTATTAACCTTGAAGCAAAATGAGCCTTGTTTGATTCTTCTTTTGACATCATCAAAATCATGTATACATACATTCACATTCTCCCCCTTTTTGATGATGACAAACATGCGATTTCTTCTCAACACCATCAAAGCTTGCATGATTTACATTCTCCCCCTTTCTCAAGCAAATTCTTAATTCTTCTTGACATTATCAAAATCTTCATGATTTACATTCTCCCCCTTTTTGATGATGACAACCACCTGTAGGTTTGGAGCAACAACAAAGAAAAAATATCTATTTGCATATAGTTTACTCCCCCTTGGTTTTGCAATGATTGTTTATATGAGACAGTTGAAGATTTCATATTTTTCATATGTAAACAAATTGTCTCATAAACAATAGATAATTTTTCTTACTATTTTATCTTTTATCTTTCTCTCCCCCTTTGTCAACATCAAAAACAAATCATGAATAGAGAGGAGAAAGATGTTACCACTTGTTGCAATGTATGAGAATCAAGTGATACCAAAAGGCATTAAAACAATCATTCAATATTAATCAAGCAAAAACAAGTACAATAACACATCAATCAAACACAATCAAATACAATCAATCATCAAATATTTCAAATCAAATTAATTAAATTAACAATCAACTAACTATACACAATAATTTCTATTTAAAAAAATTCAAATTTCAAATTTCAAATTTTAAATTTTAAATTCCAACTTCCAACTTCAACTTTTAGTAACTTCCCCTTCCAACTTCCAACCTGCATTTTCAACTTTCAACTTCAAATAACTTTCATTTCCAACTTCCAACTTCCAACTTCCATTTTTAACTTTTAACTTCCAACTTCCAACTTCCAAATTTTAATTTCAAATTTCAAATTTTAATTTTCAATTTTCAAATTTAACTTTTCAATTTTCAATTTCAAATTTCAATTTCAAAATTTCCTTTTCTAAATTTGAAATAGTTTTCTTAAAACATGAAACAAATTTGAAAAGTTTAATAGATTGTTTAAAAACAATCAAAAACTCAATCAGGAACAAACATCAAAGACAATACAATCAAACACACAATAAAAAATACAATCAATCAATCATCAAACACAGTCAATCAAATTCAATCACTATCATCAAGAACAGTCTAAACTCAAGTAGAAAACAAGCATCAAAAGTAATCAATCAAAGACAAGTGACCTGTTGGTATCATTTGATATTATTTGTTGGGGTTGTTGATCAAGTGGCCTTTGTTTGTTGTCTCCATATATCGCATATTCACTTTTCTTGGGGAGAAATGTGGCCTTCGTTTGTTGTCTCCATAAATCACATATTCATTTATCTTGGAGAGAAATATGAATAAACTTTGATGCATGTCATGTGTTTGGAGAAATTGCTATCAATGTATTGACTTTGCTCTTCTCCATTTTCATAGTCTTTCATCATGATACCCAGACTTATGATTTTCTTCTCTGAATCACTTGAATAATTTATGACATTATCTTCCCACGTGATATATCCTTTCTTTTCTTTCTTCTCTTTGAAATTCATCTTGTCGGATTTTTCCATTCTTCTTTTAAACACAGGACAATTGAATCTCATGTGCCCAAGTTGATCGCATTCAGCATTTTGGGGCTAAAGAGGAACCTTCTTCTTTCTTCTTTCATCATCATCTTCTTTCTTCTCTAATTTTTTTTTATGTAGTTACATTTCTCTCTACCATTGTAGGAATAAATGAATCAAATTCAATGGCTTCCCATATCTTTAGATCTATGGCTTCTATAAAGATCTGCATTCGGGTTTTCCAATAATGATAACCCTCACCATTGAACATAAGAGCCTATTGATAGAATTTTCCTCAGAAAATGGAAATTGGATGAGGCCATATCTATTCTTGAAGTTTTTAAACTTTATACAAGAATCCCGCTCTGATACCACTTGTTGGATCATGTGGCATCAATAACTTAAGAGGGATAGGCTTAGAATGCATAAGAAGCAACAACAATCAATTTAATAATGTTCTTTAAACATGCAAGGCAAAATTGATTGCAATAAAATAAATGAGATCAGGGAAGAAAGAATGCAAACATAGTTTTATACTGGTTCGGCCACACCCTTATGCCTACGTCCAGTACTCAAGCAACCCATTTGAGATTTCCACTATCTTTGTAAAATCCATTACAAAGTCTGAACCACACAAGGACAACCCATCCCTTGTGTTCAGATGCTTTACAACAAGAGACTCACAGTCTCTTAACCAATCTCATTGAATAAGAAGAATGGAAGAAGAATTCTCTCTTCAAGAGAAGAATATTACAATGAAGATCATGTAAGAATCCTTATAGATTTTGCAAGTGTTTGGCCAAGGATTTCTTTTGAGAGAGCATTTGACAATGAAGTTCTTTTGGAATCTCTCTCATTGTCTTTTGAGAGGATAAGACATTTTTGCCAAGCAAAACTCTCTCTTCAATTTCGTCCTAAGTCACACATATATATAGGCCTTTGATGGCCATTCAAAATCCAAATGATAAGATGTGACTGTTGGCGATATTCCTTGAAAATCCTCTTTGGTAATCGATTACTGAATTAGTGTAATCGATTACACAGTTGTTTTTCTTGAACAGTTGTGACCCTTCATTTAAAATTTGAATTTCCAACGTTCAGAGTCTCTGGTAATTGATTACATATGATGTGTAATCGATTACACACTTTCAAACCATTGGTAATCGATTACATGTGCCTTGAATGACTTGAAACCTTTCATTGTGATGCAAGGCTTGATCTTGAAGAAATCTTGAATCAAGGCTTTGTTTGTTGAAACAATCTTGTATTAATCTTGAAGCAAAATGAGCCTTGTTTGATTCTTCTTTTGACATCATCAAAATCATGTATACATACATTCACATCTAGGTTTCTAGAGGTGGAGGAGACATCCCCACCACTGTGTAATCTGTTATTTTCTCTGAAAACCCTTTTCTTGCTTGTGAAAGGTGCTGCCTTGTGATAGAAGGCTAGACCCCTTTGTTGGGAAATTCTACTGAGAACTTGATGCAAACTCTTATCCTATCTATTTAAAGTTGTTTTGTGTGTTTAATGTTTCTATTTGTGCTTAATTTCTACATGCTTGTGGCTTGATCACCCATTTGTATGTAAAGTTAGGAGCTTTAGCATTGGAAAATGTATTGCATCCTTAGAACTGGATAAAATGGGCTAGGTTATCGTATGTCTGGACACGGAGTGCGGTAATTTAGTTTTATTATGCTGTAATTGTAATGCAATCTATTTAGGCGAAGTTTGACGAGACATTCGAGAGCAAGGTTTAAATAGGATTAGTCCATTCACACGAGGAATCGTGGTTTGGAGTTTTTGCCCTCAACATAGAACACTTGAACATCTTTGAATAGAGAAAAATCCTTAATTGCATCAAGTAACTCAGTAGGAGGACCCAATGCTTTTAATTATATGTTTTAACACCCACTTGCTCATATTTTCTGTAATTACCAATTAGAATAGAAAACACCAGATTTTATTCATGATTATTGTTTCTTTATACAAATGCTTGCTTATTAAATGATACTTCACTAAATGAAACAAATTCCCTGAGTTCGATACTCGATTTCTTACCGTTTTATTATTACTTGCACGACTCGTTACACTTGCCGATAAGATTTTGCATTCACAATAACAAGTGGAGCCGACGGAACAGCTACATAAAATCATTCTATGCGCTATTGAGTTCCTCTTATCACCTAAAATCAATTTATGCGCTATTGGTTTTTGCTTAACCCATGGTTTGGCTTGAGGTATGCGCTTAATTAAAGTCATTTGGCGTAAGGTTTTCCACTGAAGTTAAAAGTAATTCAAACTAACCAAATTTCAAACCAATATCAACGTGTTCAAACAATTCAAATAGTACAATACAAACCAAAATTTGTAGCATAATCAAATTTCAAAGCAATATCAACATCATCAAACAATTACAACATAATTTGAAACTTATTTCATTATTCATTTGTATTCTACTTCAGCCTAAAATCCTCAAAACTAACCCTAAACCCTAATAAAAATATTTTTCATAAATTAAAACCTATTTTACATTTTTTAAAATTAAAATAGGGTAATATGGATCTAGTTGATCCGTAAGAGGCATACGGATCAACTTGATCTGTATGCTTCTTATTTCATCTGCAAACCAAAACACATTATGGATCAACTAAATCCTATTGTGGATCATCTAAATCCTAACCTATCTCTACTGCGGATAACCTAAATCCCTATGCGGATCAACTAAATCCTTACAAACTACACTACACTAGCAAAAGTGGAAGCAGAAACGCAAACAACACAACAAGGAGGGAGAAGAGGGTTACCTCGACGGTCGACGATGGAGCAGCGTAATGCACGTCCTCAGTGCCGAAAGAGAAGAACCTCCAAAGCACCATGAACACGTCGGTGCGGACAACAAACGAAAGAAGAAGATAAAAGGGGTGCGGGCTGAAGAAGAAGAAGGGGCTTAAGAAGACGAAGACTCGCAGTCACGGAGAAAATGGAGGCTGGGTGCACAAAAGTTTTTAAAAAAAGGGCAGGAATATTTTAGACTTTTACCATTAAGGCTGGGTGCACCAGCAATAATGCAGGGTGCACCTAGCATCACCCAGTTGGAAATCTGGTGAGCCCTTAAGTGAAATTAAGCCCAAAAGGGGTTGATGAGCCCATATAGCATGAGTGGGAATCTCAGCATGCGTTATGAGTGCTCAATGATGGAAGTGCAAAGCAACTAGCAAGCAAAGATGCCCACTCTTCAAAAGTTTTGAGTGCGTTGATTTGGCAAAGAGGGATATTTGCTAAAATGTTGACATGCCAATTCCTTATGAGTTGCTTTAATCTTATTTTGAACATGCAGCAAGGACCGACAATTTTTTTTGGAGGTGCCAAAATAATTTTTCCTCTTAAAAGAAAAAAAAACTTTGGTGACGAATAGACAGCCATTGTGGATGGATAATTCTGTTCTATCAATAAATATAAATATTCCTTCTATTATATGCGGAATGTCCAAAACATTTCAAAGAATTTACATGCTAACATGTTAACAATGGCCTCACTTTCTCATCATTTATGTTTTCGTGCTGCGGAAGGCCGCGTCCCAACACGTTATGACAAAATATTCCAAAACAATTGTCCTATTTTTACTTTAATATCTATGGTATAAGAATACATATAATCTTTGGAAATAATACATTTAATTCCAATTAGTCTACCTTTATTTGGCTAGTGTACGTTACGTTAATCCATTAGAAATCATTATAAATATATTTTTTAGAATAATTATCATAAATGTTAGCATTTTTCAATTATACTCCGATTAAATTATTAAAACAAGCGGGCTCGTGATCTATTTGAATTGGATAGAATAAGTTTTATAATGGACATAGTCTACTTGTAATCATATATGCTTCTGCTTCACATAGAATATTTTTGCAGATGGAACTATAATGGTAATCTTTGTCAGATTAATTCCTATATCGTTTTGTGCGTATGTATGCTTGAGTGCATATCTTTGTATATATTTTTTATATATTTGTGTGTTGATTCATAAATGTACACTAGTGATAGCATCGGGCTTAAAAAATTAAATTTCTCAAAAAAAATGTGGAAAAAACAGTGATGGAATACATGCTCTGTGGCTTCGGTTTCTATCCTTTGTCGTCCCAATGTCTTGTAAAATTATTTCGTTCCACATAAATAGAGATAGGATGACAGTCGGGATAAGTTTTATTACAATCGCTACATGTTATTGATCGAATTACCCAAAAATGGATCGATCCCTGGGAGGAAAATTACACCTACTGGTTATACCAAAATAATACTTAATAAAAGAATGCTTAACCTTGAAAAAAAAAACAGTCAAATGAATGAAAGGCGGCATTACCCATAAATTGTATAAATGTAAAACTATTTTCTATACTATCATGCATGACTGATCCATCCTGTCAAAAAAAAATAAAAAAATTGCATGACTGATCCATGAAGTTTTGTAATAGATCTGATAAAATATGTGTATTTTATAAAAGGTTTTAAGCTGTTTTGTTACTTTTGTAATATGATTTTCAAATATGTGTATTTTATAAGAGGTTTCAAGCTCTTAAAAGAATGGCCACCGAAAATTAGTTCAATGAAAGGAAATAAATTTGACAGAATAAGTTTTAGTTTCGATTGTTGTGTTTTAACTTTAAAATGGAATAGTTTCTATTTTACTTTTTAATATTTGATGTAAAGAAAAATTAAGAATTTTTATTAAAAAAGTCATTAATGTTTTTGCTGAGATCTCAAATCATTAATAATATGACCAAAATATAGTACATGACAACTCATACGTTATAAGTTAAGTTTGTAAACTTGAGTTATGTCAAAATTTAAATTTTAAGATAATGGCAAAAGATTTGGATATGTTTTTTGTCAATCTAAGTTAATATTTTTTGTTTTTTCATTTTTGGCTATTGCAAATTTATTTTTTTAATTTTAGTTTTGATAAGTTGACATTTTTCCTATTTTGATTCTTATACGTTTTTGTTTTTATTTTCAGTTCTTGTAAATTTGTTTTTTTATTTTTAATTCTTTTAAGATTTTAATTTTTTCATTCTCATAAATTTACGTTTACGTATATTAAAATTAAGAAAACACAAATTTATATAAATTAAAAATTAACAATATCATACAGAAATTAAAATAAAAAACAAAATAAAATTACATAACTAAAATTAAAAAAAATGAACATATAAAACCAAAAATAAAAAAATAATACTTATATGAAAAAAAACATATTTAAGTCTTAATCTTATAAATAATAAAATTTAAATTTCATACACTAAAATCATAATTTAATTTATAAAACTAAATTCAAACATTAGAAAGAAATCACTTAAAACATGGATGTCACATCACTCAAATTTACCACATGTACGCGTGCAGCTACATTAGTCACATTAGTATACTAAGTTGAAGGAGTTTTTTTTTTTTTTTTTTTTTTTACTGCATTGAAGGAATTAAATGTGCGAATAAGAAATAACACGTTTTGTATTTGGAGGAATCAAAATATAAATAAGTTTTTTGAAAGAACTAAAACTGAATTTTGTACGTTTTAAAGTACGAAAAACATACTTTATAAAAAATGATAGCAATTAAGTTCTCACAAAAATGTTTAAAATAATATAATTTAATCATTTAACCTCGTTGTTTGCACTAAAAAAAGATTATTTTGATGTTTCTTAAAAAATATTATTTTGATGTTACTTTTTGATGAGAATCATAAAATTGTCCAAATAGAGAAACCAATGATTAAGAGTATGACCAAACAGTCAATGGATTTCTCCAACAAATGGTATCAGACATACTTAACCGGACACAAGTTGAGAAAGATGAAGACTCAAAGACAGAGATACTATCAAGAATCTTAATTGTTGTTGAAAGTCCAAACTAATTTGAAGGTCCATGTCTATTTCTATTTTTCGTTGTCATTTTAATTAAATAAAATTGGTGTCTTTCCTGATGCACCTCAGATACACTATATGTGTTGAATTTGTTTTCAATAGAAGGGACTTGTGACGTTTCTCTTTAGGTTCCTTGTTGAACCAATCTCAAACTTATCAAGATAATCATTGTGACGTCTACCCTGACTTATCTCCCCTCTCTAGAAGTGGCGTCCTCCAAATTCTATGACTTGTATCAAGCGATCCATTCCTAGTAAGGATCACATCACTTCTATAATCGAATGATTAAATTAATATCACTTGTCTTCTGAAAAAATTAAAAACCAAAATTTTGAGGCATTTCTCTCTTGTGATTTTTTTTTTTGGGGTATTCGGGTTCAATCTCTAGTGATCTAGTGAAGGTTGCAACTTCTTGTTGCTACGTGCACCCAACACAATTGCTGGTACACTCAGAAAAATAGTAAAATTTTATTTGTCATTCTGTAAAGTTGATACGGATTGGCAAGTCCGTAAGCCTAATATGGATTGGGCAATCCGTATGACGAACATGTGACTGTCGCGTTATTAGCACAACATTCTAACCAACTGAGCTAATAGACCAATTATGTTATAAAATAATTAATGTTGCTATATATAACAATAAAATTTCTAATGTATATTTAATGCACATGTAAATTTAGATAATAAATTTTATAACAATTAATTTTGATCGAATAATTAATTTGTTTACATATATAAATTTTTATGAAACCTATGATTTTTATTTACAATTTATATATGTAAACAATTAATTATTAGATCAAAATTAATTATTACAAAATTTATTATCTAAATTTACATGTATATTAAATATACATTAAAAATTTTATTGTTATATATAGTAACATTAATTATTTTATAACATAATTGACCTATTAGCTTAGTTGGTTAAAGCGTCGTACTAATAACGCGAAAGTTACAAGTTGGATTCCAGCATGGGCTTACGAATTCACCAATCCGTATGGCATCGTTTGGGCCTCATACAGATTTTCCAATCAGTATTGGACTTATGGATTCGTTAATCCGTATTAGCTTTATAGAAGGATAAAAATGGAATTTCATGATTTTTCTGGGTGTACCAGCAATTATGCTGGGTGCGCGTAACAATAGCCCAACTTCCTGCATCCCATAAATGATCGGCGTACACAGATATTTTACCAAGGGCCCAATAGGCTAGCCCAATTAGTTTGTAGACTCGTACGGTCCAAGACTGTTATGAGAATTATCTTATAAAATTATACCATAGTGAAAAAATTGAAGTGGAGAAAACATATAATTTATATTAGCTTTTTAATTTGGACGACTCTAAGAGACATTTAACTGCAACAACTTCAAATTTGGACAATGAAAAAAACTCTAACGCCAGACCAAGAGACTGAGTAGGGGAAGAACAAAGGAAGACCAAAAGAGATCGAAGGGAATACGAAAAGTAAAAGAGAGGAGCAGTGCTTCTTTGGAAAGCTACCCAATTAGCCCAAAGTTTGTTTTATTAATGGCCCCTTTGGAAAGGGAAGATGTGATGTTGTCCCCTTTGCTTCTTGTTTCATTTTTAGCAAAACTTCCTGCACTTACATAAATGCTTCCTGCACCTCCTTAACATCTCAGAATATAATGAGTAAAAGAAACAATTTATGGAAGTATAAAAATTAACAATCTTGATTTTTTTCACCTCTATGGTCCCTCCACCAACTCCTTCTTGCCTCTTGGTGCTCGTTTTGAATCCTTCAAAGCCACGAGGTTGGGTTAAATTCATGGAACCAGATTTTTTTTTCTTCTATTGGGCTACTATTACACAGTACACTACACTTAAGTGCTCGTTCTAAATCCCATGGAACTTGGGATACTCAAAGACTACACGTTATTACTTTCTCTCTATAAGTTCTGAAATTTATTTTTGGAGTGCTTTTTTGGTATAGTATAATTTAGAGGGAGGAACCTCACCCCAAGGAGACCAGAGAATGTTCGAACCTTTGACTTCCCAGATGTGATATTCTATCTTATTTCATTAGACCAACCGGAAGGTAAAATAATTGAGTTTTGAAAATTAAATTTCAGAAGAATGATTTTTTATACAGATTCAAATGGTTTCAGAATTTAATTTATGAAATAATAAAATTATACACGAATAAAATAATATTATCAAAATCTAAAAAGTTGAAGAAAGAATGTGATGAAAAAAAGTACAAGAAGATTGTGACTATTGTAACTTGAATTTCCTAGCATTGTAAGTTAGGGCTTGCTGCTTTTGGGCTTTTGCTCTTGAATTCAATTCTTCTTTCAACAAAAAGTAAGAGAAAAAAAATATTATATATTGATACTGGAATTTTTTTTACACAATCATCTAATTATAATTTATTATGTATGATATATTTGTTGACTTTTAATTTTCTTAAAGTAATTTAAACTGTGATTTGTAATTAAATAATATAAAACTATTGTAAACTGTTAGTGCATAAATATTAAACTCAAAAGAGAAAAAAAAATGTACAGATAGTGTATAAAAAATTTCATACAATCATCCAATCATAATTTTCTATGTAAAATAAGTTTGTTGACTTCTAAAAAATGTTAAAACCCTTTAGAAAAGGAGGGAGCATTTAAAATTTATTTAAAAATGATCTTTATAAAATAGTTGTTTTATTAAAAAATGCTTACAGATGTCTGTTAAATAATATTAAATGTACCTTATTAAAAACTTCCAATTACATAAAAAATAAGTATTGAATACTTGTACGAAGTTCATATAGTAATACTTTATATTCTTGTGTTCTTAATACAATTGGTTATCATTTGCCTTATAGCAAAATCTTAAAAAGAAAAATATAAAACTGTCTTGTTATTGGAGTGGATAGTCTTCGGTATGTGGACTGAACTTGATGATTTTGTATACGCCCAGAATGAAATTAAGCAACGGGCTTTGCTAGGTGCACTAGGCATATTTCTTGTGCACCCAACATTAAAACAAAATTTTAAAATTGTTCTTAAAGATTTTTTGTTTTTACGGATTACAAAATCTGTATACCTCATATAGATTATGTGATCCGTATGAGTCATACATATAAACTCATACGAATTACGTAATCCATATGAATCATAAAAACATAATCCGTATGAGTTATACGGATTATGTAATTCATATTAGTTAATCCGTACGACTTATATAGATCACGTAATCCATACGAGTTAACTCATATAGATTATGTGATCTGTAAGTGTTTTTTTTCTTTCAAAAATATGTTTTTTTAATTTATTAATAAATTAATTTTTTTAATAGTAAATATTTTTTTATTTATAAAAAATATATGGATTAAATAATTCTTATGAGTTATATCAAAATTAATTGTCATAAAATTTATTATTTAAATTTACATGTGCATTAAATATACATTAAAAATTTTAGTGTTATATATAACAACATTATTTATTTTATAATATAATTGATCTATTAACTAATATGTAAGCTTCATACAAATCAGTTGATGCTGATCCATAAGTCTAACTTATGGATTAGCTGATCCATAACCCTTTTATGGAAGGACAAAATGGGAAGATGATGAAATTGTTGGGTGTTACGTAGCAATGTCCTTAAGCAACTTGCACAGGTATACATTTAATGGTCTAACTTAAAGATTGAACTCTTGACAATTGCTTATGTCCTGTATCTTTATAATTTTCTGTAAAGTCTAATTGAGAATGTAATTTTATATTCTGGAATGACTGATCTCTTTATTGCTTTTTAAAATCTTATAAATAATATTTTAATTTCTAAAATTATTAAATATCAATGTCTTGATTCTTATTTTTAGAATTTCAAATAAATAATGGACAACTTTTTAATGTTAAAATTAAAACTATAATGATCATAGTACTCTGAATTGATATTTTATAAATTTAAAATTAAATTAATTAATCAATAATCATTATTTAATATACTAATTATTAATATATCTTAAAAGATAAATAAAATAAAGTTATCTACATCCATTTACTATTTAATAAATGTCACGTGTCATGCTAAAAAGCACTTTGGTTTTCTGTCTAATTTTCCACACATTTATTAATAGACAAGTAAGTAACTGAGTTATAGCTACAGAGCTACTGTACATTAAACAAGTAAATTTTTCAATAAAAGTGATTTTCAAATACCAAACTTGTTTAACTTATCCAGTAAAAAAAAAAAAAAACTTGTTTAACTTATACGTCTTGTGGACCAACCTATGCAGAGTTAAGATTGCCATAATTTGTTGAATTTATTATAAGCCATCGTTAAGTCAAAAGCTATACACCCTTATCTGCGGCCCGTATCCCCCATTTAAGTGTAAACTTGGACTTAAGAGTTAAGATTGTTACTTGATGCTCTTACTGAGTCCAAAATTGGTCACACACAGTAGTTGACAAGTCCGAAGATTTGAGCAATAAGTTAATTAAAATATTGCACTAATTATCAAATGTTGGTGCGGTGGTCAGTGGAAAGCTGCAATGCAACCAATCTGCTATGCACTCCACGCTTGACAAAATCAAATGATTATCGGATTATTGTTTCTTTCTCTAGATCTGCAAAGATCAAGGCAAAATTCCTCATTGCTGGTGTCCTGGTGGGACCTCACAATTTTTGTATTCACTTTCATTCAAAGAAACATGGGATCAAATATGTCAATTTTAGCTTATTTTTAGTTACATTCTGTAATAATGTAAAATACACTAACTGGGTACTTGTAAAGGTCTGGAGCCATTTATGCACAGGGTGAAAGCATAGTCAAATGCACAGAAGTTAATTTCCTGACAAAAAGTGCTTTCAGCACAATAAAACAGCCACGTTTCACTTGTCATCATACAAGTATCATGGAATGGTTGTTCAACTAGTTATCTACACATAATTACCTAAGCTGCATGTTATAATATTGATTCACTGTTCCATTGGTTATATGCTGAGTCAAGTTTTTTTTCTCTCTAAAAAATAGAATTATTCTTGTCGAAAAACAAATCTGTATCATACCTTGTACAAAAACATCATATGAATTCTTCAATTACCTGACAATAAATACCCTGGGCGAAATACCATCAATTGACAGGAAGATTCTTAGTCTAAACAGATAAATATCAAGATTATATATATTGTCACCAGGCAACCATATAACCCTCCTGACTCCAAGATATGCCTTAAGTTAATCCTTTATTGGTTTCTTTAACTAGTGTTTTGAAAGTATATATTTGTTAGCTTTTTTATTTTAATTTATCTTTTAAAAGGAATTTAATACTTCACCATTAATTAATGGCCACATCTAGAATCCACAAAGTAGACCGTGAATGAATAAAAGCAAAATGAACTTAATTTAGCTTTAGCATACCTTACCTCATAAGGACTAAAGAGGCATATGATAGCGACACATGATACAAAAAAATAAAATATACAACATTCAATATCAAATGCATGAACATACTATTTTGGGTCAGGGATCACTTATCTGACATTTTCATGTATCCAAATTAAGCATTCAATTAGCGTTGCCTTTCCTTTACCCGTCCTGAGCAATTTGCCTAATTACATCGCACAATCATCTGTTGTTATCCAGTTTTCATTGGATTTAGGGTATCCTAAATTGAAAAGAGGAAGGAATATGCACTAGTCACAGCCATCTTATAAATACCAATATTTATGATATACTGACCGGGATAGGATAAAACCAATTATTTGAACACTACCAGTTTCATTTAAATTAGTAAATTAAGGAAGAAGGAATTTGCTTCTTTTTTTTTTTTTTCCTTTTATTGATGGAGACCCTTATAGTCTTTTACTACACTGTCTTCTCACTTCAAAATACACATTAAAGAAGCCATGACTAATATTTTACCGTGTTCCCTCTTTCCAGCAAAATTTACATTAATTCTAGCTAACTCGTAGAAATGGTTGGTTCCATTTCATGATCCATAACCTTCAATCTGGTGTCAAAAACTATGGAGTATAGAATACAATACATTACTTGTCATTGACTCCTATTTTCTTTTCACTGCCGTCTTTGCTAATAACAATCCCAACCAATTTACAAGGCTCAGCATCCTCAAGTTTTTGAACCACAGCTCTCATGGTTGGTCTCAAAGCTGGAAGAGTCCCCGTGCACAAAACTGCAGTTCTCAACACCTTACAAGTTTCCTCTGTATACATCTCCGGAATTCTCGAATCCACCGCACTCCTAAGCCCCTCTTTGCTTCGTGCCTTGTTATGAACCCAGCTCACTATGTCCTTATTTTCCCCAAACTCCGGTTCAATTGGCCTTTTCCCAGTTACTAACTCCATCAACACCACCCCAAAGCTGTACACATCACTCTTCTCGTTCACCTTGTATGTGTAGCCATATTCTGCACAAATTCAAACAACATCCGTACTTTAATAAACATACATAATAATTAAAGATTGTCAATTTAGCAGACAAAATGGTAATACATGCGTTCCTATTTATAAGAAACAAGTTAAGAGTATAAAACACGGTCCAACCTGTGTTTCTTTTAAAAAAGGAAGGGAGGTAGTAGTAAGTACTGACCAGGAGCAATGTAGCCGTGGGTTCCGGCAATGACACGAGTGGAGGAATCCTTGCCAACGTTGGCTTGGACAAGCTTAGCAAGCCCGAAATCGGCAATCCTAGGTTTCAAAAACTCATCCAACAATATGTTACTAGACTTAACATCTCTATGAATGACGGGCCTCTCACACCCATGATGCAAATACTCCAACCCTTTCGCTGCCCCAACAGCGATTTCATACCTGGTTTCCCAATCAAGCTCCATCTTCCTACTCGTGTGAAGCCGGTCCCACAAGCTCCCATTGGGCAAATACTCGTACACCAACAAGCTTGAATCCTCGCTGGTTATGCTGCAATAAAGCTTCACGACATTTACGTGCCTTATGGAGCTCAAGGCCTGAACCTCCGCGTCAAACTCCTTTGACTTCCCAGCAGCGAACTTATTCCCAAGCATGGGAGTGCTGCTCCACGACGACTTTCTCCTGGCGGGGACATCGGTGTTCCAAATATGCTTCACCGCGAGTTCTTTCCCGTTGGAAAGCGTGACCCTGTACACGTTCCCGGAACCTCCTTTTCCTATGAGATTCTCCTGCTTGATGGAATCTAGAATCTCCCCCTCCGAGAAACTCAACACGTGGAACGATTTCACGTCCCACGTTTCTTTCTTCAGTGAACGCTCCCCGTATTTCTCTCCCTCCTCCTTCCTCCTCTTGAGTTGCAGGTAAACGCCCAAACACGAGAGCAGCAAAATCGACGCCACCACGAAGCATATTATGAGCGCGCGCATGTCCTTCGACATGCCAGAGGAAGCAGGGCAACGCGGGAAGGAGTTATTCGCGTCGACGCTGCATAAACCAGGGTTTCCCGAGAGGCTTCCGTTGTAAGCTTCGAGGGTTAGAGCTTGTGGAATTGGACCGGTTAACCGGTTATATGATAAATCAAATAGGCTCAATCTGAGGAAAGCTAAACTCTTGGGGATTTCACCGGAGAGTTTGTTTGCTGAAAGATTCAGTGAATTTAAAGCGGGGAAAGAACCCAGGGAGGAAGGGATTTCTCCGGAGAGTGAATTTCGCGATAGGTCAACGTCGTTGAGGGAATTACAGGAACCCAGAGATTCCGGTATCGAACCTGATAACTTGTTGCTCTGTAAATGAAGGCTACCTAGTTGTTTTAGCTCGCCGATTCCTTCTGGAATGTTCCCCGAGATTTGATTCTCGCTCAGGTCCACATTCACCAACGACGTCGCTTTTGAGATTTCTTCTGGTATTTCACCGGACAACCGATTCTGCCTGGCGAATATTGAAGCCAGTGTTTTCGCGTTTTTTATATTCCAACTAACCGAACCTGATAACTGATTCAGCTCAATATCTATTATTTCCACGTTTGGAAGTCCCCATACTGAGGCAGGGACGGCGCCGGAGAGCGAGTTGTTGCTGACTCTGAACCGTTTCAAACTCAAACAGTCGCCGTAGGTGGCTGGAATCTCGCCGGAGAGCTTGTTTTGAAGCACGAGAAGCGCCCACATGGCTCCCTTTTTACACATATCCGGCGGAATCGTCCCCGTCAAGAAATTCTCCGACACGTCGATGTAAGCAAACTCTGCCCAGGAACCAACCTTCTGAGGAATAGGACCTATCAATCTGTTCCTGTACAAAGACAGAGCCTCGAGGCGTTTGAACTCGCCTATCTCAACCGGAATCTCCCCCGACAAATTGTTCTCAAAGAATTGCAGAGAAACAAGATTGGTCAAGTACTTCAATTCAGACAAATCACCTTCCAGCTTATTCATTGACCCATCCAAAAACTCAAGTCTCGTGAGGTTTCTCAACCCAATTGGAATCTTTCCTGTGAAGGAGTTGTTGAAGAACACCAGCTGCCATAGCTTCCGAAGGTTCACAATCTCCGCGGGAAAATCGCCGGTGAGGAAATTGTCGGAGAATTCCAATTCGGTGAGCTCCGTGAGGTTGCCCAGTCCTACCGGAAGCTTCCCTCTGAGGGTGCAGTTCGATAGATAGAGCCAATTGAGATTCTTGAGGCTAACAACCTCTTTGGGAAACGGCGTTAAGTCGAAAGGGTTATCTCCGACACTTAACTGTAACAGACCCGTCATGTTCAACAGCGACTGCCACGGAAAAGTTCCCGAAAATCCACTTCTGTTTAAAAACAGGTACTGCAATTGTTTGAGAGGAGATATATCGGGGAAGGGACCGGAGAAAAGATTGTTTCCCAAGTCCAAGTAGCGCAAGTTGACGCAGTTTCTAATGTCCTCTGAAACGTTGCCGTTTAAGTTGTTGAAACCGAACACGAGTTTTTGGAGGGACGGAAGTTTGCAGAGTGAGTCGAAGGGGAGAACACCGGAGAGAGTTTGGTTCGAGAGGTTGATTTCGGTGACGGAATTGAGGGAGTTGCAAGTGACTCCGTGGAAGGTGCAAACGGAATTCGTGGCGTTCCATGAGTGAAGGAGTTTGGAATTTGAATTCTGGAGGGAGGATTTTAGGTTCAGAAGGATTTGACGCTGGTCCTCGGATTGGGCGCTGGTGAGTAGTGAGAAGAGTGAAAGAAGAAGGAGGAGGAGTTGTAAGGCGGCGAACATGTTTGGAGAGTGTCAAGGAAAATGGCTGCGAGGACCTCTGTTTTTATTTGGGTCTTTCTATTTCAACTTCGTTTAAGTTAAGTAGTGACATTGAAGGAAAAAGTGTTCTAATTGGTGTTCAAATCCTCCATCAATCACTAATTATTTATTAATCACAAATCAATTATTCACGAACACAATCTAAAAACAAATATAATCACAAGAAAATTAAGTCATGTGTGTTAGATACATAATCTTTAAGAATTTATCCACCTAATATATAAGTTCTTTGAAATTTAATATGTTCCTTCCAAATAATCGGAACATCAAAATTGATAAATATAGATAACCTAGGAAGAGATAAGAGGATGGATTATATAATCTCACTTGGAAGAAGGGGAGGGAGCATCTTTTATAGATAATATATATATATATATATAATAAATAATAACATGTAATAAAGATAATTAATTACAAATAATGAATAATTACTATGTTTAAATGAGGTATTAAAATCAATTTAAAACAAAAAATTATGAGTAATTAAAATGATAATAAGATATGACATAAAATGTCATTATACTGACAAATATTTCAAATTAAAATAATAAATAAGAACATTTTGAAATATACAAAATATAAAACAAAAAGAAATCGCCATCATTTGTGTAGCCGATGCCAATGGGCGTGAGGTCACGGTAAAGTATCCTAACCCAAATGGCATCGTTGGATTATGATTTAGTTTACAAGAAGGTTGTCAAATTCGCATTTCTGTTACAACGGTGTTTTTCTTCTTTTGATTTTTTTTACTCGGGTATTGGTAGGGATACATTGTTAATGGTACTTTTCCTTAAGCACTGACTGGTTTTTTATGTTTTTTTCCTGTAGTCTCTCGGATCAGTGATTGAATGCGTGTGGAAGAAGGCCCACCAAGTAGACGGATATGAAACTGGAAGCAGCCAGTGTCAATGTATGTACATACCGATACAGATACAGCCATTGGCTTGGACTCAAGACAATGATTGCATAAACAAAGAACAGTAGAAAAGAAACAAAAGAAAGAAGATCCTTTGTCAAGACAAAATGAAAGAAAAAACAAACACCAAAACAATTGAGCAAGTATTAAGGAGTAACTACTGTGTAATATTGTTATTGAATGATTCGTGCGTTGCTTTTTTATGGGAAACAAAAGAAGAGGTGTTTGATTTAATTTATTGATTAAGCAAAATAACTTTTGTACATTAATTATCTAATTAATAGATGTTTTACTTAGAAGAGGATATTTTATAGGTTATTATCTAATTGAATGAACTCCCACGTTATGCATAAGACAGGGATCGGATCGATGATGATATTACTGTGAGATGTAGATAGATATTTTTACTAAAAATAGGATATTTCAAATGAAATTTAGAGCCTAAATTTGGGGTTTCTCTAGTGATTACGGAAGTGTGCTTGTTGGAAAGAAACTAGAAGATTATAAATAAATCAACAAAAGAAAATTTACACTCGATATTATTTTTGTATTAGTGTCGGAAACAACACTGGATAGAATTTACATAATGAATAACCATGAGTGGGTATCACCTTTGGAGTACTTTTTTTTTTTTATCTGAGGGGGACCTTTGGCGTAGTTAAATACGCAAACGGGTCTGGTTAAATTAGAGTTTGAGCATAAGGGACCCCATGTCTATTCTAGTGTTTTTGACACAACCGTTGACATGTAACTTTTTGTGAGAAAGACATGAATTTATACTTTGTTCAAATTTCGTTTAGCACAACAAGAAAGAACAAAACAAAATGAAAATTAGAACTGCTAACAATTTTGCAATTCAACTATACAACCCAAATTTTAGTATTTAAAAGTTACTTGATGTAATCATTTAGATTATTTTTCAGCTTCACTTATCCATTCTTATTCAAATATTTGTACCATTTACACAAAAGAAGACAGAAATAAAATATAAAGCCAATGGTACGTGTAACAACTTACACATATAACTGTATTATATCACGGAAATATTATTGCATAAACTGCAACTACATATTTGATTATTTTGTCCTTAATAGAGGATTCTGTTTTGGATTTTAGTATCTTGACAACGAATAATCATATTATTGATATAATATCTCTATCTCTATTTTTAAATTTAAAATAAAATTAATATTAGCTACTGGCTAGGGATTTATAATTCAATTTGTAAGGTAAGGAGAAGCGATGTGGAAGAGAGCAGGTGACATACGGAAGAGTCTAGCCGCCGAAACTTACTCTTTTTGTCAAATACTAATCAGTGTTCTTAAACAAATGATTAAACAATTAAGAATAGAAATATTTTTATTGAAATGTGTAAAATTATGATGTTGATAATTTTTTTTATGATCTTCTATAATTTCTACAATAAATATTTTTATTTTTAAATTTTTAATCAATATTTTAACGACATTTAGCAATATATTTTTTTAATAACCAACAAGGGACCACGTTGAAAATAGCATAAAGTGACAAAATAGTGATTCAGAGAAGAGAAGATAAATACCAATTGATGACAAGTTTCTTGTGTTTCTAGAAAGCAGAAACAGAAAGGAGTGTGCAAGTGTCGCTGTTCAATGGAGATTCACTTATCTCAGGGAAAAAAAGGTAGTAATTGCGGTTTAATTAAGCTTCATTTCTGGAAGTAATGAATGTAATAGCCAAAATATTAGTGCATAATGAGACTTTACTAAATTGCAATATACTTTACAATTATTATTTTTTCCAAACTGGGGTTAAGGCACCCCAGGTCCAAGAGAAGGATAGGAAGACAAAATATCAGTCAAAACAAGACTGGAAAGAAAGGAAGACAAAATATGAAAAATTCTACCCTCTCGTGAATAGAAAAACCAAACTTTGCAAAATCATCATCTACTTAGTTAGCTTCTCTATAAACATGGCCCCAAGAATAATGACCACCTCTGCCAATGAAATCTTTGATAGTTGCCACTAAGAGATACAATCTACAATTTGATAGTCATTTTATATCAACAAAATAAATTTTGGGGAGGTGCGTTAATCATCAAATTAATTTGATACCTCATTTTTTTCAGCGGAAAAATTCGATTATTTAGTTTAATTTAATATGTTTTCAGTATGAAAATTTTACATTATTGACTTATTATATTGGACATAGCTCTAAATATAATTTTAAAAGTATTTATTATAAAAATAAATAAATTTTGATTCCATATGATAATTAATAATTATATGACAATATAAAAAATTATATTTTAATAATTATACCGAGTATAATTTTTTGAATGAATTTATAATTAGAATGTACGACAATTTAAAAGTTCTTTTAAATAAAAAAGATAAAGAAATATATTAATCAACATAGGACCTGGATGAACTATAGTTATTAAGTATTTGATTGTACAAGGGCACAAATACCTTATAACCAGGTCATCCCATCGTAACAAAAAAAAAAGGCAAACACCTCCTTTTCGAGTGCCATTTGCCCATTCTTCAACATAGCAACATGCAGAATCGCTATTTGTGTGAGCCAAACTCGTCGATTCTATTGGTTCCCCACTTCCCCTCTAGTTGCTAAAGATTGTTCTCCTCACTTTTACCTCACTCATATATAAAAGCAAGGTTTCTCACTTTCTCTCTTCAAGATTAGCAATCATCTTCAGATATCAGCACTTCAAATTACCGGTGCAAGCGGAACCATGTGCGTAATGTAAAATAAAATTAAAAAGATTTATATATTGATTATTTTTTAGTTTATAATTTTTTATAATTCAAAAAATTAATAACTATTGAACAATAATATATATAAAATAGTGTTTTATAAAATTAACTAAATAAAATAAGTGTGTTGATGGTTTATTTTCTTATCTTTAAATGAAAAATCATAAGTCCAATTCTTATTAATATTTTTTTTTATTTTTCACTTTATTTAATTTTTTATCACATAAAATAAGAAGATTAAATGTCTTGATTTAGAGATAGAAAGGTTAAAATCACAAATTATAGGAATAAAAAATTAGTAGTTTTTTTTATTCTTTTCTTGAACAAGTCCTACTTAATGATTTTATATTAGAACGTGCATGTATACGTAGGCGTTAGTTAACCTTCGTTTCTGTTGCAATTGGACCATCAAATATCAAGAATTGATTTACCGTGTTATATACGGATGACAATCTTGCTCAAATATCTGAATATAAATAAGTTTCATTCTGACTATCAGACGCAGATTGACTTTGTAAGGATAATGGATGCATGACATCGTCAATAATGACGAATTCTGAAGAGCGATTACATTGTTCTGTACTTCTGTTACACAAAAATATCGCATTATCACACAGTAATAAAAGACAGGGTTCTAAATTAAGGTTCGAAACAAAAATTATATTGCACCTGGCAACATCAAAGATTTTGAAGTTCGCTATACCATATGGCGACTACGACTGCGGTTATATTGGTCACATTAATTTATTTGCAATTTTTCATAATGCCATTTTTTTTAGATTCTAACTGTGATTGCACTTTAAAACATTGACAGAAACTATAATGTAAGTTTTATCGAGGAAATGGCAATTCCAAATCTTATGGAGTAAAGCGCATAACAAATCTATTCAAGTCGTTGATTCAAATATTCAATATGGTCAATTATCTAATATACTTGCTATAGAGATTGTGCTTCTCTAAGCTCGTATATCAGTCTAATTGTTTTGGCACGTTAAAACAGTTCGAGTTTAGAATTCATATCAGGAAAGTCGGAGATATATATAAGCTAGTAAGAGCCATATAATGGGTTTCTTTCAATTCAACACCATTGATAGGCACATAAATGAGAGTTGTAACATAAATATTATATTCACTATTAGATTCGCTGAAAACGTATTCAAAACTATTTCAAATTTATATTATTTCACCTTCTTTCAATTCGCTCTCTTTGAGAAACTTTTTCGGTGTTTTACTCCTTTGTCCAAGTGCTAATCCACTAACATGTACATGTTTTTGTCCAATGTTTATAAACACTGAGTTAAGTTGGAAATGATAATAAGAAAAAGAAGAACGGAAACAACAAATCTATAATTAAATGTAGATGCTAAAGAGGCAACTGAATCTTTTACCACCCAATTATGAAAGGTTAATGCTTTAATTAAACTTAGCAGATAGCTAGATCACATGGAAAGATATTGCTTCTGTCACTAAAAGACATTTTGTCTTTTCATGCAACAAATTAGAATGGATATTCGTTTTCGTATCTACCCGGCAACATTATATATATCCCTCTCAAAGTCGATGGCATTGTGGTATGTTATAGCATCTTTTTTATTTTTGAGGAATTTAAAGCTGTCATCAGTGTCACGACCTTCTGGATCAAAAAGAGAATCAATACTCAGCATGATTATAAGGAAAAAGATGAAAAATCATTCCAAAAATAAGCCCCCAAATGTTATATACACTATATTTTACCAATGTACCATCGCAAATTAACAATCAGTTAGGGGAACTTAATTATAGCTAAGGCACGTCATAAACATTGACACTTACGATGAAAAAACGAATAAAATTAAACGTTATGGCCAAGCAATTTAGTGTATATTTTCTAGTTATTAGCCCGTGAGAGATGATTTTCTAGGACCACTTAATTAATAAAGTGAAAAATAAAATAAAGAGACAAACGTCATAAAACCAGCCACTTCTCTCCTATATCTTCCAGCCCGAAACAAAGACTTTTACAGTACTAAATGTAAGCTGCATTATCACTGACCTTCTTGACAACCACACTCCAGTTAATGGCTAATTCATCATGTCCAATACAAATTTTGACAAAAAAATTATTTTTGAACGAAATTGATTTATGCTTAATGGTAGAGACGCGTATACATAGGAAAAGACATTGATTTTTGAGAGTGAAGTGCGATTGAACAGGACTTAAATATATTCTAAAGAGAAAAGGAGAAAAGAGGAGTAGCAAAGACAAATAGAAAGGCTGTATGATTGACGAGGAAAATGACAAAAATTGTATTATTATGGACGAGTCAGCGATTAGGAACAGACGTGACCCCAATCAAACCGGCCAACTGCATTCAATAAATGATAGATTTAAGATTAAATAGTCACTTTTATCTCTCAATGTGTAATTTATTAACAAATGTGTTCTTGAAAGATGAAAATATAAAATTTAGTCATTGAAAGTGTAAAAAGTGCGACAAATATATCATGCCATTAACTTCCATCCGTCACCGTTAATAAAATAGTCTACTTGGCACGGAAGGACAAATTCGTCACCGAAATGATTGTCAACGTGGATTGTCAGCATATAAGTATATTTGTCATAATATTTTTTTGACTTTTTATCTTCTCGATTCGCTGACAAATACGTTCCTGAAAGATAAAAATATAAAATTTAGCACCCGAAAGTATAAAAAGTGCGACAAATATATCTTGACGTTAATAATGAATTGTATAAGAGAAGAGTTATGGAAAAAAGGGATTAAAAAATAATAATTTGAACTCTTATACTTTGATTATCTATCTATTTATTCATCTATCAAATTGTTAATTAGTTTTTTAATTAATCAATATAATTACTTATTTTCCAAAATAAAATAAAATTCTTTAGTTTTATGATATAAAAAAATTGAGCTACCATTTAAAAAAATGAAAGTCTTTTATTTCTTAAAATTTTTTGTTTTTTTAAGTAATTATTAATCTTTATTACATACTTTGTCACAACATGTCAAATGGAATGCAAGGTCACTATAGTCCCTAAATCAGCGAGAGATACAATCCTACGTCCCAAAGGTAAAGAATAAATCTATGTATTAGTTTTTTTTTTGTTTTAAAGTTAACCTCTTATATTAATTTGAGCATTATTGTATTTTTTATTTAAATTTATTTGGATTCTTTATTTGTTTGTAACTCTTTTCATTTCATTCATATTATGTATAATAAGTGTTGTCTCGAATGGAAGCACATAAGGTTTATCCAATGGATTCTTTCATATTTGAGGTGTGTGTATATATGTATATATTATTGATTAAGAAAAAAGACTTATAATTCCACTTTACCTTTATCTAGTTTAAATTTTGTGAGATTTTTTTTTTAAAAAATAGTTGATTAAATTCTTTTTTTTAAAATAAATAAATTTGGTCCCATGACCGATTGTGTTTTTTCTACTCAAAACTCTCGACATATTATTTTCAATCTAAATATGAGGGCAGTTAGGTTGGAATTGTGATATTGAATAATTTTAAAGATTAAAAATAAAAAATTTAGTAAAAATTTGATAAAATTATAAGATATAAGATAAAAAAAAATTAACAACAAAGATTAGGGTTTGACCAGGAAATCAAAATAATAAATATATATATATTAAAAGAAAATTTAAAAAATATATTGCATAAGTACTAAACGAATAGGAGCAGTAAATAATAATAATAATAATTAGTCACAATCTATTATCAACGTCCGAATATATTTGTCACACTTTTATACTTTTAGGGACTAAATTTTACATTTTCATCATTCAGGGACGCATTTGTCAGCGGAATGGGAAAACGAAAAGTCAAAAAGATATTATGACACCTAAGCTATTTTATTAACGGTGACAGACGAAAATTAACAGCAAAACATATTTGTTGTACTTTTTACACTTTTAGTGACTAAATTTTATATTTTTATTTTTTTAAGGATATATTTGTCAACAAATTACACATTAAGAGACAAAGATGATTATTTATCCTAGATTTAATTGTATCTTTTGTGTCCGAACATAATGAATTAATTTGCCAATTTAGTCTTCTCAAATTTGACAATTTATTCTTTTTAAATTGTGCAAATATGATATTTTTTTATTAAAAGGAGAAAAGATCCAAAAGAAGGAATTGATCATTGATGGTCATGGACAAATCCACGTACCGAATGATCAAAATCGTAAAATTAAATATTTGAGGAACTAAATTATAATTAAAAATTAAAGAATCAAAATCACACAAGAGGAGTCAAATTATTCAATTGAAACTTCAAAAACAAAAATTACATAATTATAATAATTAAGAGAATCAAAAGTGCATTTAAGTTATTCAACAAAGACTAACAAAAAATGGAGAGTTAAAAAAATAAAAATATCGATAATGAATAATTTTTTTAACGACATAAAGTAAGGACTTGCTCAACCTAATGTGAGAATAACCTTACATATACTTTTAGTATATCTTCTAAAGCAAAATTATAAATTGACAACACGTTTTTACAATTGGAAATTACAAGCTAAAAACTGAAAATTGGTTTTGATTTTTAAAATTTTAAAAACATAAAACTATAAATGAGCACAGACATGGGATAAGTTACCATGAAAGTCAAATTAGACTTTAAAAATGGACTTATATCATATAAATAAGTTAAAATTGATTCTCATAAAATCTAACTTTCCTATTTTCAGTCTTATATATTGCTTAGTAATTTTAATTTTTATAGTTTAAAGTTTGTTCTAAATAGATTTTTTCTACATTAACGTATTAGCTAATTAGCTAATTTAGGGATATAGGTTGGAATCATCTAAATTTTTTAAAATGTTAATGGACCAAACCAAAATTTCAAAAATGTTACGTTAAACTTGACCTTAAATTTTTTTTTTCTAAGAAAAGTCTATTTAAGTAAAGTCTTCTTTAGCCCAATCTATTTTTATCGTTAATGTTGAGGAAGATAATAGAAATTAAACTTAATAAATTATAAATCCTATATATTTTTTTTTAACTGGAATACATTGCAGTGTAAATTGTTTTTACATTTTCATTTAATTCTATATTGTTATATAATTTAAAATTAATTTAAATTTTATATTAATTACTTTGAAAATAACATTTAAGATGATTTTTAATTATTTAACACCTAAAAATAATTACTTTAAAATTGTGTTAAAATTAAACTCTGAAAAGAAAGGAAGTATAAAATAAAATAAAATGTTAGGAAAGTATTTAATGAAATCGTGGTTTCATAGAGTTTCATAGAATATGCATGTGTGGTGTGAAGATGGATTTTTTGGTGAGAAAAAAAAACACATTTTTTATAAGAGTAAAGTACCAAATTAGTCATTCACTTTTGGAGGCGTTGTCAATTTGATCCCTAGGATTTGAAAAATGTTAAAATGATCATCGACTTTATATTCCGTTTGTCACGTTAGTTCCTGTCGTTAGTCTCTTAACACCGTTAGTAGATGTGTTGTGATATGTTAAGTGCCACCTAGACGCATACGTGGAACTTCCACATCAATTTCTTCTATTTGCCACGCAAAAAAAGATTAAATTGACATAATTTAAGTGATCATCATTTTCCCCAAAATGTTTGTGACATTAAATATTTTGTTGAAATTTTTTTAAATGATAAAAATTGTCAAATTCTTTATGAAAATTTCAAACTCTTAAAAAATGTTATAAGTGTTTTCTTGAAACTAAGAATTGTTGGGAATTAAATTTGTAATTTCAAATAAAAATGTATCATTATCTTACCAAAAATGAAATGGTCTTATGATAGTTATTTTGCATGCTTAATTAAAACATTTGATGACAATTGTATTTTCATTAGAAAAATAACATATTTTTATTACTTCCATGTTAGGTGAATTCACCAAAAAAAAAAACTTCCATGTTAGGTGATGTGATCAAATTCTTGGGCCAATTGGAGCGAGATTTTGAATGTAATATAAGATTTTTAGTTGTTGTTAGATGTAAAACTAAAAGTATTGCAACTATAAAGTTAAATTAGTTTCATATTATTACTTTTTAATAGTGAAAAAGATTGAACAATCACAAACTTTAAATTTTAAATGTATCATCCTATAAATTTTAATTTATAAAAAATATTATTCATGAAAACATAAAATTATATTTTTATAAATTTTTGTCATGCACGGTTCCATAATCTAGTATCAACAAAGAAAGGGAAATAAAATTTTCTTTCTCAAACGACATGATAATTTATTTGAAAGGAATAAAAAATTAAGAGATTTAGAAGCCAAAGAAAATGAAATAAAGAGTTAATTGCACCTAATTACAATCCTGGTTCAAGCTAGCACACCTAAACTGTAAATCAACCTGCCATTATTTTTTTCCTCAATTATTATATTAAATCAACCTGCCGTTATATACTTCATCCAATCTAGGGTCATGGGCCCATGACATAATCCGAGTAAAATGAATATTAAGACTTACCTAGCTTTCACTAGCAAACAAAACGTTGGGTAATGTTACACGTGCACCGCATGTTGGGTAAATTGGAGTGGACAGAGGAAAGAGATAAAGAAAAAAGAAAAAAAAAAGTAGATAGAAAAAATGATAATTATGATGTGATATGGTTGAAAAGATAAAAAAAAGTGTGATTATGAGTCTAATTCAATCCGATGATCCAATAAATTCAAACTAAAGGGAAAATTTGAGGTTAATTTTAAACCTTCCATTCAATTTTTAAAGTTATTCAATAACATTGATTCGAATATCAAATTTAAATATGTAAAATTCGAGTTAATCCAAATATATATATATATATATATATATTTTATTTTATGTAATTTTATAGTTCTATAATTTTTAGTTGTGTGATTTGATAATTTTTACTATTAATATATTAACCATTAATTTTTTATCTTATTTTATTTTATTTCTATTTTTATTATCTTATTAGATTATTTTATCTAAATCACCTCCAAATGTGATTGAGTTGATTTGGTTCATGTTGTTAATTTTTTCTTTTTCGTTGAAAGAGTCAAACCTATCCAAATCAATTAATATTGATGAATTTGAATCAAAATATCTTTTAAATCTAAACCAATTCAACATTTCCAATAAAAAAATAGGAAAAAAATGGAATAGAAGTAAGTTGTAAAAGATTGTGATCAACATTTATGATTGATATTAAAATTTTAAATTTGATTGCAAGCCATGCATCTTTAAGGGATTGTTGACGACAAGGATGTTTTTTTTTTTTTTCAGTAAATATACCTTCTTTGCTTTTTTCCCATCTATACTATTTTACAATTTAATTTCTAATATATACTACTTGTGACTTTATCTCTCCTTTTTTGTTTTTATTTAATTTAAAATATTATAAAATATAAATATTATATTATATAATTTTTTTAATTGGTTTTAAAATTACTTATTTATTAAATTAAATTTTTTAATTTTTTTAAAGAAAATGATATTGTTAAATATAATTATTTTTGTTTTATTATTTAATTTACTTAACATATTTTTTAGGTGAATATTTTTATTTAAAATCTGAATTTTCTAATATAATTATTTTTAATATAATTATATTACTAAATATAATTAGTTTGTTTATGTCATTAGATTTAATAAAAATGAGAAGATTTTTTGTTTAACAACTTATTTATAGAAGAATATTATATTGCATTATCAATAAAATATGTAAACAATTACGGCTAAGTAAAAACTTAATATGGAGATATGTTATGACCATGTTATTGACAAATTTCACATTTTTTACTACTTTTTCGTTTATTTTCTTCTTCTTCTTCGTTAATCTCAGTAGGTATGCGAGTTGAAACGAGAGTCATACTCTTTCTCCTTAAATTAGGATCCTACTGATCTTGTTCATAGTCTTGTCACATGGATTCGGGTGGTAGTAAAAAATAATTTCTAATTAACTATCTTTAAAGATATTTTCAATATATTTTTATTATAAAAAATAACTCATATTTAGTATTTATCAGTATCTTTTAGATATTTTAATCTTTTCTTTTCATATTTAGAAGTCATAAATAATAAAAATATCAATTCTTATCACTTAAGCAAAAAATAACTGTTAAATAAATATTTTTAAATATATTTTCAATATAGCAGTTATTACTCTTTGAAATTTTATGTCTATTATATAAGATAGATGTATCAATTATTTTTCTACTGTGTGTTTTAGTTTATTTTAATCCTACTAACTAATTTTCTTATTTTTTTAATTAACGAACATAACAAAAAAATATCAACAACACATAAATTTAACTATAAAAGTACATACAAAGTAACTAAAAAATTGTACTCTAATTTTATCTAATTTTTTATTTTTCTTCAAAAAAAATAAAAAAACAAAATTATAATATTTAATTTAATAAATAAGTAATTTTAAAATCAATTAAAAAAATTATATAATATAATATTTATATTTTATAATATTATAAATTAAAAAAATAAAAAGAATTGAGAAAGTTACAAGTAGTATATATTAAAAATTAAATTACAAAGTAATATAGATTGAGAAAAAATAAAAGAAAGAATGTATATTTACGGAAAAAAAAATCCAAGACGTTAATCCTCCCTCAATTATTTTATTCTTTGCATACAATTATATATATGTACTTGAGGCATGCTTTTCAAGATCTTCTAGATGTTCTATGGTTTGTCAAGAAAAAAAGTTTTTAATTAATTTGAAATTCAATTAGAAGATAAGTAAAATTTAATAAAAAATTATTTCTATGAGAGATAAATTTAGACACTAGTCGAACGATTTAATTAATTTTAACACATTAATTACTTATATTTATATCTGATCACTTGATTAAAAGAAAGAATAGTGAAAGAAAAATGGTTTGTTTGCAATGTAACTGGTTGCCAAACATTTCTATCTGCTTAAGAAATGACAATAATACAAGATTTATTGTCCGTGCGGGGTTTGGCCCCAAACCATGTGCTAATCCCCGGTTTATCATTAAAATAATTCCAATTAAGAATTTTACTTTTTTTAATTTAACCAAATTCTAATTTTAAAATAAAGCAAGAGCTTTCGTCAGAGTTTTGAATTCTAATATATCTACACAATTATTCTCTGATCATTTGGTGATCAGCACATGATGATTCAGGTTATTAATTAGTGTTATATGTAACAGATGATTATAGGAACTTTCTCCGGTTCTGGCTCATGGGAATCAAGGATTCAGACACAGTGGAAAATAGAAATTGTTCATTAGCAAGCGAATGTGAATGCAAATTAAAAGGAATAACAGTCTGGCTGGAATTCATTACTAATTCACAAGCTAAGAAAAACATGTACAGCATATGCTATCCTTACTCTTAATAATTAATAAGATAAAGCCTTAAAGGTCGATAGAGGCATTATAGGATAATAGAATATTCAGCCACATCTGGTGTCGGCGCCACTAAATTAAAGTCCCATATATTAAAATTAAATAGAAATATTTTTAGTGTGAAACGAAAATTGTATCACTTATAACTTATTTTACGTTTTCTTATGATTTATGTAATAAGTATTTTTTAAAATTCTTTAATTAATATCTAAAAAAGAATATTGATTAATAAGACCCTTAAATTAAATACAAGGTGATATGAAAGACAACACGAACAGGAAGGATGATAGAGCACTCTGGCCCTCCATATCAACCTTATCTTTGTCATTCGAAAGAGGAAGATGGTAAGTGATTCAGCGCCTACTCCAATTTTGTTTGCATTTAAAGTGGATTTAAATAGTGCTTAGTCGACACAACTCCCTTGTGTTGCTTCCTAAAAGGAACACGTGAATGAAGTTGTTTGCATTGGACCCATTCTCAAGAAAAAGAAGTTTCAAATACGTGTATGGGTGCATGTTGCGTCAGAGATCACACGCGGGCAATAATTGGTTATTTCCTTGAACCAGTTTTGCTACTTTTTTTACTAAGCCACTCACTCCATTCCACAGCACAAAGACTACCACCATTTTCTAGAGCGTGGGTCTGCCTGGGTCAATTGTGGAAAACCACAAGTCTACGAGGTTAGACTAAACCATGATAAAGATTCTACGAAGATAAGCATATAACTAAACTCGCTTACCATCGTTTGACAAATATAGTGAAAAGAAGAGAAATTGGTATAAAATAAAATAAAAATGTGAATGTGTTTGGTAAAAAAAGTGAGAAAGAAGAAAATTTTTAAGGTGTCATTGAGACTGCTAATTATTTTAACTTTATTTTTTTTAATCTATTTTTATTTATTTGTTTATCTCTTTTTATTTTCTTAAATCAAATACTTTTATTTTTCTTTTATTTTTCAACTATTTCTATTCATTTTTATTTATTATATTTCTCACCTTTTTTCTTTATCTACCAAACGTAAGAAAATTAAATCTTCAGTTGGGTTTTTTATTAAAAAAATTATTTGCAGCATAGGGGGATTTATCCATTAAGTAGATTTGGGTCTACATATGGGCAATTATTGATAGAATTTTGTGGGTATATATTAAACTATATATTCACTTCTATTTATGTGCGGACAATACATTTATGATATTTTAGTAGCTTGACAATTACATTATATTATATTGAATCAATTAAAAGTAAGTAAAATAAATTTGAATTCAGGTATACATAGGTATATTTAACATAAGAATAAATCCAAATAATTGATACAATAGTGTAAGGTTTCGTTACACATATGAAGAAATAATTCATTTAACATGAAATTCATGTTTGATTTATATTGTGTGTACAAAAATTTTAGACTAATAATAGTCATGTAGTACGAATAAAATTAGTTTCTAATCCAATTGATTGAGAACACATGTGATCGCTGAATCACAACAAAAAAAAGTCAACATGAAGATATAAGTATATTAATTAATATTATTACCCACATATGTATAAAGTGTAATAATTTGTGCTGCATGGGTTTAATAAATATAATATATATATATATATATATATATAATATTTTCAATAATTTTTTTTAAAATTTACAAAAATATACTTAGAATTAAAATGTACTCATATAAGAAGGGTGTTTGGTTAGAAATAAATAAGATAGAATTGAGAAAATAAAATTTCTTCCACACTCTTCTTACACTATGTAACACCAATATTGACATAATTTGTCATCATGCTCACCACACCCTTTTGTTATTACCACTACTCATTGTTGCTAATTACTATTGTCATTTGTTATTGCTTTCACCCCTCTAACCTTTATTGTCATCAACTACACATGTTATTGGTGATACTATTATCACCACTTACTACTCTAAATCGTTGTAACTACTATTATGTTTGTAATCATCATTATTTTCATCATTATCATTACTAATTCATTATACTATTACTTTATCGTTGTCACCACAATTCATGTACTTCCTCTGTCTAATTATATTTGTCGTCTTGATTTTTTATATAGATTAAGAAAAAATAATATATACATGAAAGAGAGTGAACGGTATCCTCTTATTCTTACTTTGTAATTTCTTGGTACCTGTAATGTCTCAACTACTTTCTGGATCACTGACCATTCCCACAAACTAATATGAGACTTTTGAACGTGTTTTGTTCTAACTCATATGCTTTCTGGGAAGACTTTCTCTATAGCAAAAATATGTGATTTTAGCCGCAACGAAAGTAATTTTAGCCACAACAAAAATAATTTTAGCCTTGATGAAACAAGGTCTAGAGACCTCACTTAAATTTTAGCCTCAATGAAAATGATTTTAGTCATGATGAAACAAGGTTTACATAATCACGATTTTATGGTATTCCTACCTTCAAATAAGTTCCAATCCATATCCAACTCAAATCTTTCATTTTCAAAACATGAATATTGAATTAATAAACCATTAATAATCTAAAACAACAATCCAACACATCAAACATAAGATTAATTAAAGTTAGTTTAAACTTTTTCTTACCTATCAAGCTCAAGGAACTTGCTTTAAGTTGAAAAAAAAAAAAAGAAACGAGGAACTTTGGGTCCAAGATGCAAACTTTTCCCTCACCCCCTACTATAGTTCTACATCATCCACCCCACCCAAACCCCAAAAACCAACATAAAATACATCAAAATCTTGAAAAGGAACACTTTTATGAAACTTCTAAAAGTGTCTGTGGAGGAAAACGAAAATGGAGGATAAGAGGAGAAAGAGGGTGGTCTCTCTTACCTTTGAAATCAATTTAAATTTCGAAAAAAAGAAACTTAGCCACAAGGTCCTTTATGCTAGGGAGTCAAGTTCTCACACTCTCTAGTGGTCAGTTGTCTTGGAAAGGGAGAAAAGAGTGAAATGAAAAGATTTTATATTGCGATTTAGTTTTGACTCAATAAAATGAGTATATGACTTTTTTGTATTCACACCCTATCACTTCCTAAGTTCACTAACTATTCTCATCACTCAAGCCCACTTATCTCAATCCAAACACTCTAGAGCTTACTATTCTCATCCAAAACAAGATTTTCACATATGTAAACATAAAATAAATACAAGAACCACGCACCATCATCTCATAAAAATTAATTAATTAATTTTATAATGCTTAAATTAAATTTAGTTCTTCTTGCAATGAAATTAAACCATTTGTAAAATAATTAGGAAAAACATAATGTTACAGTACCCATTATGTTAATACATCTTTTGATTTGAGGATAAAGATACTTGAAAGAGAGACAATTTTACAAAATTAACATTATTATCATTAATTTATTTATATAGTATTTTGTTTGCCTAACATTAATATTATAAGGGATATAAGTGAAAAAATATAATTAATGTTACATTGAAAATTAAAATGAAAATTATTTTAAAATTTATTACTTCTAACATGACAATCAATGAAAAAAAGTAATTGTTATTGCTACAATTAATAAAATCACCATTATTGTTCATTATGTACTATCATTACAATCATCATTATTATATTATTGTCATCATTGTTATCATTATTCTCATTAGGCTTAAATATATGCTTTTTTATTTGTGTTTGTTTTTTACTAAATTTTTACTTTGTGTTGAGTCTTTAATAAAATAATAATTTTGTTTTTTATCCTTAATACTTATTTTTAGTTCCTAATATATTAGCAAATTTTGTGTTTCCTCCTTCATAATTTTAAGTAAGCACAAAATTCACTAATTTATCATAGATTAAAATAAAATATCAAAGATAAAAAATAAAAATGTTATTTTATTAGAGACTCAACACAAAAATTAAATATTTATCAAAAATAAAAAATATATTCAAACCTTATGACTATCACCATTTCATTGTTTTCACCCTTATTATTGATTTATTGCCCCAATTGTCATCTCTATGATTATTGTTGGTGTACCACAATTATTATGATTATCACCATTTTTATCACTATCAAGATTTTTTGTAAGGCTAATTTTGTGATTTGCATAAAATTACACTATTATATATTAGATTATATGTGATTTAACAAACCCGAGCGCTATAGGATAAGAGTTTATCTTCTAATTAATGTTTGTTCTTATTCTCATCATGTCCTTCTATGCTCTCTATGTTTATCTGAGTGCTGTTATGTTTTCCTATAAATTATTTAAACGGAAATTATTAAATAAAAATAAATACATATGATATCTTAAAACATCAAAACATTCCATACTTATCATATAATGTAAATAATGAAATTAATAAAAGAATTTGTAATTATTCTTTATCTCATTCTAGTCACCAAATAAATCCTAAAAAAACAATAATATGCTTTTCTTTTCATCCACCCCTATATTGTCTTCCTTCTTATAGCGTATCTTTTTGTTTTCCCTATTACACAGTGCCATGAAGTTGTCGTCCCATTAGATTAGAATCTAGGTGCATCACATTGACACTATTATGGTGCGAATAATATAAGAAAAGTACTTTTCACTTTCATAAAGAAGGAGCCATAAAAAATTGTCGGTCAATAGTCAATATTGGCACTTTGGAAAGTGACAATCCCACATTGACCAGCCTATAAGAGGTGATGATAATTGATAAAATTGTTAGGATAGACGATTTCGAATACACGGATTAAAATTGAGGGAATACTAATTGTATCTTACTGAAATTAAGTTATTATAACTGATACTTTATTACTCGTGTATATAGTAGGAAGTGATAAAGATGATTTTATTATAAATAAAATAAATTATTTATAAAGGATAATCTACTTTATTATATAAAATAAAGTTAAAAAGATAAAAATATTAAAATTAGGGAAATATTAATAAATATAAGTAGTTTAAATTTGAATAGAAATGAAACTTTGTAAGTTTAGAAAAAAAAAATTAAAATTTCAAAGTATGAAATATGTGATTTACGGAAAAAGTATATATAAAAAAATAAAAGTAATTAAAGTTGAGTTTTGGATTGCTAAAAAAACTCAACATAAAAGGAAATTTTTAAATAATTAATTTTGTAAAAATATATATAAGTATGATTTTTTTTAAATAATAATGAATTCAAGTATTGTGTTACAGGAAGAAAAATATTAGAATATGAAATTCTCTAACACTAAAAAAAACTCAAATTTATACACTTAAAACTCTATAAATTAATAATATCAGGACCGGAGAAATTTATTAATTTAGAGAGTTATTAATTTAAAGAGTTTTTAAGTAATTATACTGTACATACCAAACAAAAAGACAAATTAGTCTATGACTCTTAGAATAACGACGAAGATGATACGGTGTCTTTGAAGCCTGTTACGCGAAAGGAAGCACTTATGGCGTCGAACACTCTTCACAACTTTATGATACAATACAAAAATACAACACCTGAGCTATTGGATGCAATAAGAAAAGTTAGATATGAGTTCCAAATAGACTTAAACTTTAAAAGAAAATAGACAACTATTGAATCATATTTCAATAGAGTGTAATATATATATATATATATATATATATATATATATATATATATATATATATATATATATATATATATATATATATATATATATATATATATATATATATATTGAAAATTATAAAGGGATCTCACGAAAAATTATTATCTTATTATTTTATCGAGTTTTTCAATTTTTTACATTGGCCCAAGTCGGGACCGGACAAATTTATTATTTTAGAGAGTTTATTAATTTACCGAGTATTAATTTAAAGAGTTTCTACTGTAATAACCATGTAGGATAGCTTCGGTGGTGAGAGTTTAGATAACTTATATGAAATCATAAATTTTAATTTTATTATTGTCATTGTAAAAAAAAACTAAAAACATCACTTCTTCTCTAACTCTAGAGACTTAGGTGTTTGGAAGCTTAAGGAAAAAGAAGCAGCATGTTTTGAGCAAATTGGGAGGCATTCAAATAAGACAACCTGTTAGGAATTCTAATTCCTTCCTCAATAAACTGGAAATAGATCTAAACAAGGAGCTAGATGTGATCCTCAATCAGGAAGAGTTAACTTGGTATCAAAGATCTTAAGTAAATTGGGTTAGAGATGGAGACTGGAATACAAGATATTACCATCTTAAAACTATTATTAGAAGAAGGAAGAATAAAATTCTTATGCTGAGAGACTTGTAGGGTGTTTGGCTAGAAGAGGAAGAAGATATTAAGCACATGGTGAGTGAGTATTATCATGATCTCTTTATAGATAATGGAGTGGAGAAGTATGCTATAACTGAATTCACCTTTCTTGCAGTCCTTCTTAAAGAGAAAATATCTTTGAATGGTCCTTTCAAAATTGAAGAAATTAAAAATGCCCTTTTTGATATGAGTTTGTGGAAGGCCTCGGGTTTGGATGGGCTTCCTGGTAGTTTTTATCAAAATGCTTAGGATATTGTGGGAAATACTCTTTGTCAAACTACTGATTGGTTTTGGAGATCTTTTGAAAATTTAGAGTTTATAAATAAGACTAGCATCTGCTTGATCCCTAAGATAGAGAAGCTTGAATTCATTAATCAATTTAGGTTGATTTCTCTGTGTAATGTGAGTTAGGGGTGGATAAGCGGGTCGAGTCGTCCCGCATAAGTTCGTATTGATAGCGGATAAGGCCAGCCCACCCTACACTCTTACACGAATTTAATACATTGGTCTGTCCCCACCTCGTGGGCCAAACGAGCTAGTTGGTGGACCTAATTTTTTAAAAAAAAAACCATAATTTGAAAATTAGATGAAGAAAAACTGTAAATGGTGATGGCACGGTGGTGGCATAGTGGTCAGCATCTATGGTTGTGCCCGAGGTTGAGAGGGAGAAATTGAAGGAGAAGGATGAGAAGGTGTGCGAAAAAAACGACCAAGGCTGGTGCGATTCAACAAATTGATGACGTGTTTGGACTTGTAGACAGTGAAGTCAGTGATTTCTGTGCAGTCAAGGTGGTTAAGATTAAGACAGTGGTGGTGTGTGTTAGAAGAAGAAGACGAAGCAGAAGTAGAAGAAGAAGAAGAGATTTGAGAAGAAAGATCATGAATCAGATGTTCCATACTCACTAGGGGAGAATGGGTGGCACGGTGGCTGGTGCTAGTGTTGCGGTGGCTGTGGCTGTAAGGCACGGCGTGCGACGCGAAGGGAGCGACAGAGAAGAAGGAACCCTCAGAGGAGAAATAATTTGTGTTGTGCATTGTTGTGTTGTTGTGGTGGTTTAGGAATTATGATTAATTGGGTTGGGGGCTTGACTAATGGTTGGTGGTTGCGGATTTGCAGGCCAACCTGCGGACCCCATGGTCTGCACAGTCCATGGATTATGCAGGATGGGCCCAAAATCCTACATAGTCAAGGACTCTTAAAAAATTTTGGTTCGTGACCCGTGCGAACCACGGGCTTCGCGAGCTAGTCCATGAACCTAAGCTCGTTTACCCATCCCTATTATGAGTTAGAGGCTTCTTACCAATGTTATTGTTAATAGATTAAAGGCTCTTATGCCTAGGTTGATTTTTCCAAATCAGACCAGATTTATTCCCACTGGATCTACTTATGATCGTATGCAGTGGCCTTTCATCAAGAATGTCATGGAAGAAGTTGTCCTTCCTGCAGACCTTATTAAGTTCATCATGGCTTGCATTTCATTCTTTCACACCAATGTTATGTGGAATGGTGGAAGATCAAAGTTTTTCAAGACTTAAAGGGGTCTCCTTCAAGGAGGCCTTCTATCTCCTTATTTGCTCATTTTGGGAATGGACAAGCTTTTTCACTTAATTCTCAAAGAAGTGAATAATGGTATCTAGAAGCCTCTAAGAGCCATAAGCATCCATATAAGGGAACTTGACACCACACTTTAACCCAAAATCTTAAGGCTCAAATTTATGAGTCTTTTCCTCACTTATATGGTGCTCAACTTATCCACTTTTACTCATGTGAAACTTCACCTCACACTTGTACTCTAATAGATTGGTCACGTGTAGCCTTGCTCATATGAATCAAGCGTGTTTACTAAAAATTAGTTGGGCTCTTCGAGCAGGGGAGGAGAATTTGTGGACTCAAGTTTTGAAAGGCAAGAATGGGAGATCTTCCAATTTTGAAGATGCACTTGTGCTAAAACCTTTAGATTCTACTCTCAGGAAGGTTGTGGCCAGTTACTATCCTTTCTTGAAGGAGAATGAAATGTGGGCAATTGGTAATAAAGCATCAATGCATGGAAGGATAAATGGTTGGATAAGTCTATTAAGTTAATTGATTATGTTGAGCATATCCTCCTTGAGTTACAACAAGCTCCCAGATTTAGTGAATGATGGTGGAGATTGGAATATTGAGCTTCTGAGGGACATCCTCCCAAGGGAAATTGTGTAGAAAATTAGGGCAATATTACCGCTTTTTCAGGGGGCGGATAACGATAGGAGAATTTGGCCAGGAAATCGTTTTTGGGAGAGTTTTCAACGACTAGTGCTTATCAAAAATTGAATGACAACTCGAAGGCTATTAACGATAATCTTTGGAATCAGATCTGGAATTTGCAGGTTCCTCAGAGAGTGCCCACTTTTATGTGGCTAGTCAAGCATGGGAGACTTCAGACTGCTGGAAGAATTGCCAAATGGAGCAACGCTGAGCCTTTTTGTCATCATTGCCAACAAGTTGATGAAACTATGTTGCATGTGCTTTGGGTTGCTCTTTTGCCAGAGAAATTTGGCTTTTTTTTTATCCCTTTTAGTTCACGGAGTGGCTTTTTTGGCTTAAGCTTTATAAACTGGTTACTTTTAATTTGACAAATCAGGTGGGGCATAATTACTTAAATCCTTGGAAAGAATTATGGGTTGTGACGTGTTACTATCTTTGGAGAAACAAACACATCCATGAAGAGGAATTTATCTGACCATTCAGGCCTTGGACCTTGATAGGGATCTTGAGTGCAAAATTAAAGAAGAAAACGAAATCAAATTGAGATAAGTTTCAGCCTGCTTCATTCATTCCACTTATTACATATTTATACTGAATTTTTACTATATTTTGAATACAAATCTTTTGTAACAGTATTGGTGTTGGCGCCTAAATGAATTAGTTACTTAGTGGAGTGGATACTTAGTGGAATCTGTTTCACGAGCTCGTGGCTCCTAACTCCCTTGTTGATAGCTTTGGTGCTTTTCAGACGAAGTCCTGCAGGTAATTGGGCTTCCTTGCAATCCTCTTTGGCCTGTTATTGTTTCCTGTGCTTCTTGTGTTGTTGAGTTGCTCTTCTGGGCTGTTATTGCTATCAACACCCATCTTCGAAACTAACCTTGTCCTCAAGGTTATATGTTTGACACAGATCATCCCACAATTCCCAGGAAGTGTCTTCTGGAGCTAAGCTATCCCATTGGACCAAAACGCGTTTAAGAGGAGGATGAACGAAGGTGTCCCATTTCCAGTCAACAATGGTTAGTGGTACGACCAATGGATGATTGTCGATAGTATACGCCAACAAAGCAGCTGGAGAAGGTGGTAAAGGTCCTTGATGAAGCTTTAACAGGGAAACATGAAAGACTGGATGAATCCAAGAGGATTCCGGTAACTGTAGTTTGAATGCGACGGGGCTGATACGTTTAATCACCTGGAATGGACCATAAAAGCGTTTCGCTAATTTAGTATAAGCGGGAGCCAGGGAAGTTTGCCGATAGGGTCGTAAGCGAACGTACACCCAGTCACCAATAGCAAAGGTAATATCATGACGGTGTTTATCTACCGTAAGCTTCATGGCATCTTGGGCCTTACGCAGACGACGCTGCAGAGTGGCGTGGATGTCAGCTCTGGTACAAAGCAAAGTATCAACAACATTGATATAGGAGGTGCCTTGTAAGTGATATGGAATAAAGCAGAGATGCTCTGAGTTTGGAGTAATCTCTTAAGCTGATGGGTTGAGGCAGATGATGGGCACGGGGGTGCATCGGTGCAGAGGGTGATATCTCGGCCCAAATGGTTGAATGTCATGGTCAAGGATTGGTAATCTGTGGTAACTGGGCCCAATAGCTTTAACCACTGAACACCCAATACTATATTTGCACCACATATGGGAAGATGGAATAAATCAAGGGTAAAGCAGTGGTTCTGGATCGAAATCGAAACCTGAAGGGATTGGGTATCGCAATCTAGGGTGTTCCCGTTTCCTACCATGACACAAACGACAAGGGTGGAAACAAAAGAGAGGGCAAAAAATTTAGCCATGCGCATCTGAATGAAATTGTGGGTGGAGCCGCCATCCACCAAAATGACCACCTGGTGGTTGCGCAGAGAACCCAAGAGGTGGAAGGTTTGGGGAGCAGGTGTCCCTTCCATAACATTCAAGCTGATCTGGGGAACTAACGCTGGCTCAGGCGTGGCATGCAAAGGGGAAACCAAAGGGTCAGAGGAGAAATCAAAATCCTCATTGGCAATGAACAGGTGGAGACGCATCTTGCAACGATGACCAGGAGACCATTTGTCATCACAATGGTAACAAAGGCCTTGGTCACGACGGACCGCTAGTTCCTCCGCCATAAGACGCTTGATAGGAAGGCGAGGGGTAGGGTTCGCGGAAGGGGGGTGGGGTTTCGGCGGAGCCGGAGAAGGTGAGGAGTAACTACGGTGGTTGGAACGACGATCCAGCATCTTATCCTCCTGGAGTCGCGCGAGTTTCGTCGCCTGCGGCACGGACATAGGGCGGAGCGCTTGCACCTGGCGGCGAAGCTTCGGGATGAGCCCGGACATGAAACAGTTAAGCAAGCAGGAAGGTGTGAGACCAAAGGTATGATTCGCCAAGCGTTCGAACTCCGTCAAATACTCGGTGACCGTACCGGTCTGCCAGAGTTTGAATAGCATGCCCTGGGGATCGTCGTAATAAGAAGGGGCGAATCGTGACTCCAGAGCCTGGAGCATGGCTCGCCACGAAGGGAAATAGCCATTGCGGGACATCCACTAGAACCACGACAAGGCGGGACCGTCCATGTAGAAGGCGGCGACGGTGAGGCGCTCGTGCTCTGGAATGGCCTGATAATCGAAGAATTGAGATATTTTAAATATCCAGCCAAGGGGATCGTGGCCATCGAAGCGTGGAACCTCCAGCTTCATGTGAGGGTGATGGACAGGCAGTGGAGGGGGCAGCTGAGGAGAAGATGGAGTCACCGTGATTGTGGTGAGGCGTTCCAAAATTGAATCGATTTTGGTATTGAGTGCTGTGTGGATAGAATCCATCTTTGAATTTAGAGTGTTGTGGTTCTGATTGAGAGAAGCCTGGCCCTGTGTAAGGCGGTTGACGGCTTCCTCAAGCTTATCGGAGGTGACCTGGAGGGTATGGTGTTCTGGCATGGTGAAGGGAGGATGGCAGGTCGGACTAGTTGATAGGGATCTTGAGTGCAAAATTAAAGAAGAAAACGAAATCAAATTGAGATAAGTTTCAGCCTGCTTCATTCATTCTACTTATTACATATTTATACTGAATTTTTACTATATTTTGACTACAAATCTTTTGTAACAAAATTGGTGTTGGCGCCTAAATGAATTAGTTACTTAGTGGAGTGGCTACTTAGCTGAATCTGTTTCACGAGCTCGTGGCTCCTAACTCCCTTGTTGATAGCTTTGGTGCTTTTCAGACGAAGTCCTGCAGGTAATTGGGCTTCCTTGCAATCCTCTTTGGCCGGTTATTGTTTTCTGTGCTTTCTGTGTTGTTGAGTTGCTCTTCTGGGCTGTTATTGCCATCAGACCTTTATTTGTGATAGGTTGAAAGAGTTTATTTCTTTGAGCAAGAACACGCAGGGAATGGTGGCTAAAGCTTACAATCAAGTGGACATAAAGTCGATTCCTCCTGAGGAGGGCTGGTATTGTCTCAACACGGATGGAGCTTTCAAAGGGCAAGGAGGTATTACTGGTTGTGGTGGGCTTTTTAGGAATATAAATGGGAAGTGGATTTGGGGTTTTTCCAGAAACTTAGGGAAAGAAAGTGTCTTTGTTGCGAGCTGTGGGGTTTTTTTTTTCAAGGGCTCAAGTTTGTTCTTCATAAAGGGATTGATAAGGTTACTATTCAAGTAGATTCTAAAGTTGTTGTTAAAGCTATAAATGGCGACAAAGTGGGGAATTTTGTTGGTTGGATATTGGTGCTGCAGATTCGCCACTTAATAATGGCTACCATTCCTCATATTAGACTTGTTCATATCTTCAGAGAGGGTAATGGATTGCGGATGTTCTTGCGGACTATGCATGTGGGATGGAGGAAGACTAGTGTTTTTTTGAGCAACAACCTTCTATGTTGCCGTAGTTTATTTTTGGTGATATTGTTGGGATTTTTTTTCCTCGTGTAATTGCTTTCTAGCCTTCTTTTGGGCCTTAGGCCCCTTTCAATATAAAAAAATAAAACTTAATTTGAAAATACAAGAGTTAATTATACAAACACATGTTTTAAAATAACTAATAAATGCATCAAATTCTTCATATAATAATTCACTCATTGCATTTAATTAGTGTTACCAATTTTTTAATCTTCGACCCATGATATCTCAAACTTACATTACATCTTAAATAATCTAAACTGAGTGTAGACCCATTTGGGAGACAAAACTTTAAGGTTTTGTTATTTACACTTTCCTGATAAATAACTATACTGTCTTCCCTTTTTTATATTTTTTATTACCAAAATACTCTTTTATATAAAAACAGTATAAAACCAATTTTTGCACTCATCTCCGCCATTGTTCAAAACCCTATTATTTTTACCCTCAACCTTTATTATTATTATTTAAATCCTATTTTTACATCTCATTTTTTTTTTGGAAAATATTTTTGCATCTCATCTTCATCATTCTTTAAACCCCATTTTTTCAAACTTCATCTTCATAATTGATATAAAACAATTTTTATATCAGTTATATATACATTATTTACGCTCTATTTCAAAATTTCAATAGAATATTTTTTTTATGTACTTAAAAAAAATGTAAAAGTACCATTGTTTTGAAATTTTTAAGAGGCACAATTTCTTAGTATAAAAAAATTATTATCATCTAATAAAAAATATATTTAATATGACTTTTAAGATGATTATTTTAAATTTATCATACATGTCAGTTTGTAATTAGATTACAATGAAAAAGTCTTAATAATATCAATGCATATATTTTTTATTATTTAAAAAATTAAACACACACGTTCTCTTTATAAAAATTCTGCAATAGCATTTAATTGGAGTTTTATATCGTTTTGGATAGAAAATCAAATATTCATGTGTGCAAAATTTAATTATGAACGTGTAATTCCTTTCACTTCTTAATCGCGATACTATAATAAAAATGAGAATATTTAAATCCCAAGTGCCTATTTGAACTTCAGGAAAAAAAAATATGTGCCTATTTGAACAAGATTATAACTGAATTGATGTAATTATAATAATTAGTTTTAAAACATAGAGGCTACATAAATTTATAATAACTTTTTCATGATGGGCTGAAATAGTATCCACAAAATTAGAGCCCAGGTAAAATGGGCTTAGCTATTGTTTTCCCATTTCTTAGACTAGGAAATATGAGTTGTAACTATGTGTGACAATCGGCTTTTGTTTTGTGCACCTAATATTCTTTTTGTGCACATAGTATTTTTTTGAAATTCCAGCAATACCCCTGATTAATTCTTCTTCTTCCTTTTGCCTTCTTCACTCATTCATTTTGTTGTCTTCTTCACATTCATTCATTCTCGTGAGAGGTCCTTCATTATTGTGCATGCTTTGATGGAGGTGCATTAGTTACGGTGGTTCATCGACAAGTGATAATTGTGCTGGTGGTTAGTGTGACTGTTAACGGCGAAAGTAAGTTACCACAACATTGATCTAGTTTTTTCGTATAAAACTTATGGATTGATAATCCGTAAATTTTTAAAAAATTTGTTTTATTTTTTTAAAACTAATTAGTATTATTATTTAAAATATTTTTAAATACATATAGTTTCATAATTCATTTCTATCTTTTACTTTTTATAGTTTGAAAGTGATATTTATTTTAAAATAATTTAGACTTCAATTTTATTTTAGTCGTTTATTTTAAAAAAAAATTAGTCCTTATAATTTTATGAATTACAATTAAGTAAAAAAAATAGTAACAACACATTTGTAAGTAATTTATCACAACATAATTTATGATAAAAAAGAGTTAATATTTATAACTAATTTGTTGGTAATTACTTATGTATATTGTTTTTTTGTAATAAGGATTAAAAGGTAAGTCCCTAAAAGAGTTGATAATTTTTTTGTAGCTAATACTTGATGAGTATTTAAACATTCATAATATTTGTGTAAATATTATTAAGTTGGCTACTTTATAGAAGTCAAAAAATAATTATATTGTGTCATATATTAGTTTATGGATGTCTAAATTTTAAATATATGGTTATCAATTTTAATGTATTATATTATTAAATGCAGTAAAAAAATTTAAAAATTGTGTGATAGTATATGTATAGTGTGGTTAGAGGTCATTTGTTTGTCATTTAATTTTTTTTCCAATGTTTTGTTAAGATGAACGAAGATAAGTGGATGCATGACAACATAATGTTTGAAGAAGTTGATATGAATGAAGAAAATGAAGAGGAACCTGGTGTGAATGATGAAAATGGATAGGAATCTAGTATGCATCAACATGTTGATTGTTCTGATACCTTCAATACTTCTCAGGTATTAATATGATTTTTTGTTGTTAAAGTAAGTAAATAAATGTTTTTTGAAGACTAAACATGTATGGATTGCATTGTAGGTGTTTGTTACATATGATGATGTTTTGCATTGAACTCGATCTGTTGCTTATGATATTGGTTTTGTGGTGGTAATTATGAGGTCAAACACAAATACTAAAATTAGAGGAAGAACCTCATTTGTTTTAATTAGTTGTGAAAGGAGTGGTCAGTATAGGACTAGGAAGAAAGATTTAGTATGAACAATTAGTGGCAGTAGAAAATATGGGTGTCGCTTTAAGCTACGAGCGAAACCAGTGGTGGGAGGCAAATGATGAATGGTGAAGTTAATGTGTGGGAGTCACAATCATGCATTGACTAAGTTATTAGTTGGACATCCATACATTGGTCGACTAATTAAGGATGAGAAGATTATTATTGGTGATATGACAAAGTCAATGGTTAAACCAAGAAATATTCTCCTAACATTGAAGGAGCACAATACCAACAGTTATATAGCAATCAAACAAGTATACAATGTAAGATATGCATATTGTTATTCCATAAGAGACAGTAATACTGAAATACAACAACTAATGAAGCTTCTTAATGAGATCAATATATTCCTTGGCATAGATTGAAGGATGAAGATGTTGTACATGATATATTTTGGAGTAATCCTGATGTTGTTAAATTATCCAATGCTTGTAATTTGGTATTTCTCACAGATAGTACCTACAAAACAAACAAGTACATGTTGTTGTTACTTGACATTGTTGGTGTGATACCAACATGGATGACATTTTATGCTATTTTGCCTATTTGGAGGGAGAACGTCTAAATAATGTTGTTTGAGCTCTAGAACGGTTTTGAGGTATTTTTCTCATACGTGATACACTCCCTAGAGTTATTATTACCGAAAGAAATCTAGCATTAATGAATGCAATGAAAATCATTTTCCTTGAATCTACCAATTTGTTATGTCAGTTTCACATTGATAAGAATGTGAGTGCAAAATGTAAAACCCTGGTAGGTAAAGAAAATACATGGGATTATGTCATGGAAGCTTGGGGGAGTTTGGTGGATTGTCCTTCTGAGCAAGAGTCCGATGAGTGTCTTATGAAGTTTGAAATTGTTTGCTCAACATGGTCAATGTTTGTTGACTATGTCAAGCAAAGATGGTTGATTCCCCATAAAGAAAAATTCGTTAAAGCCTGGGTGAATAAGATAATGCATTTAGAAAACACAACATCTAACAAGTATGAAAATTGTAAATATATTTTGGTGTTAGGGTTTAGGGTCTAATGGATAAAAATACTTGTTTTTGTTTACTTGTTTGTTTATTTGAAGTGCAGAGTTAAGTCTGCTAATTGGGCCTTAAAGAGACTACTGTTGAATAGCCTTGGAGACCTATGTGGTGTTTGGGAAGTCATGAATAACATGATGACGCTACAACATACAGAAATTAAGGCATCTTTTGAGACAAGTATACATATGGTTGAACATGTTTTTAAAGTTACCTTATAGAAGAAACTAATTGGCTTGGTATCAAGGTATGCTTTGAACCAAATTGTTGTTGAGCTTTTGCGTGTAAGTTTTGCTGGTATTGACAGTTCTCGTTGTGGATGTGTAATGAGAACTACTCATGGTTTTCCTTGTGCATGTGAGTTAACTAGATATGTTATCGGTAATATACCTCTCGACGTAATCCGTATGTTTTGGCGGATGCAAAGTTTTTTAGACGAAGGGTTATTTGATCCCAAAGTCAGCATAATCGAAGAGATGAAACCATATCCAAGCGGTTTGAAGAGCTTGATTTTTGTGGCAAAGTTACTCTAAAGAGTAAACTTTTGGAAATTGCTTACCCTGATGTAAACTCTATGTGTGCTCCTCTAGAAAAGGTCAAAACAAAAGGTGCTCAGAAGAAACCGATGACCAAACATCAAAGATCAATAAAGTGTGATCCGTCATACCGAGAGTATGTTGATGCATTACATTCTGTGCAAAGTAGTAATTCTTCAGTCAAACGTAGTGCATCATCATCTGAACAAGCAAAACCAAGGACCATGCCGATGTTGGATCAATTTCAATCATGCATTCATGATTCATTGAAAACATTGTCGATGTCAAAACTGATGGTAACTATGGATATCTTGCAATTGCTACCTTATTAGGCATGAGTGGAGATTCATGGTCTTTGGTTTGAAACCATTTGCTTAAAGAACTTGCAAAATGGTCTGATGTATATATCAACTTGCTTGGCGGCATAGGTAAATTTGAGGAATTAAAGCAGTCCTTACTTGTTGATGGATTATCCATGGTATATAAGTTTTTATTACGTTTTGATGGATTAATTTTGCTTTAAATAAATTTAATTAAAATTGTTATATGCAAGTTACCATGGATAAGTGGATGAATATACCCAACATGGGATATGTGATTCATCAAGGTATGATGTCATCCTTGTTTATCTTTTTCTCCAACAAAGCATGACTTTTTTTCCTCTTAGAAGTCAACCACCAAGAGATTGTTCTATACATCGTGTTATATGTATCGGTCATATATATGACAATCATTTTATTTAGATAAAAGCATGATCATCCTGTTTGTGTAATTTATGTAATAAAATGTGTTATGATGATTTGAATGTGTATGTTCCTGTGTAACAAGTATTTCTAAGAGACCGTTGTCCCTTATCGCCAGTAGCTTTGTTATGGTCTACAAATTGTCATTATCAAGCAAAGCAGTAACCTACACCATATATTAGTAAAATGCAACAGTATACAAATTTGACGAGGTTGAAAAAAAACTTTGTGGATTTAAGGGAAGATTGAACATTTAGTTACTGTTAAACCAATATTTGTAAGGTACATAGTTGGAACATCCTTATGGGTTTGTCATGTAATGTGATAATTAATGCATGTTTCATTGGACGTTCATATAATTATTTATTTTACTTAATTATCGATTGTGCAAATAATCATATTAGAAAAAAACAAAACATGAAATGATATATAATTATTTATGTTTTAGTGTTATTGTTTAGGGTTATTTGACTAATTAGAGTTTAGAGTTTCAGTGTTGACGTATTATGTATTTAGGGTTCAGTGATTAAATAATTAGGTTTAAGGTTTAACATAATAATCTACTTATGTAATTAATTTAATATTCACATACTACATAAACAAAAATAAATAAAAAGCTTACCAAATAACACTAAATAATAAACATTGTTGTTCAGTCATATTGCATACCTTAAAAATCCTAACAATCTTCATGTGTCTGGCGTACGCCGCCTTCATCTCGATCGAACGTATACATTCCCTTGCGCAGTCACACCCTTGGCCATCCTTAGGTATTCCTCAATCACAGTGTATGCTTCTGTTCCTTCAGTGACGACCCTCTAGTTGATCAAGCGTTCCAACTTTTCTGTTATTGCTTGGCAAGCCTCCTACGACATTGACAAAAAAGTAAAAAGTAAATATTTAATGCATGACTAACAGTGAGAATTCAAAATATATTATACCAGTGTATGTCGATGCATGTCTACATCAGTAGGTGCAGCTGTAGGTGGTTCTGGCATAGCTGTTGTGGCGACCAATTGCTGAGGATGATAAGGTTCAACAAATGTATCATCGTGCATCACGAGTGGATGTCTAAGAGGATCCCCAGGTTGTGTTAGACTCATGAAGGGATAAGATATCATGTAGAATCACTCCATGTAGTCCAATGCACACTGTCCAAGAGCAACACAAATCTGACCCACTAGTGTAAGGTATTTAGAAAACTGAATCCATCTATCATCAATATCCTCTATAAATAAAGATTGAGCAATAGGGTGTGGAAGAATGGTCTGCACATAACCAAAATGTCGCACAACCCTCTCTAGTCGGTGTATGACAACAGATGAACCCCATCTCCGGAAAATAATGAGATCAACTTAAATTCTCTAAATGCACGGTGGTCATTATAAGGAATCCAACACACAACATGAGACGCCAATGTATCCAATCGCTTATGATACGCTGACACTGGTAATATCTTTCCAGACTTCCAATAGCAAGCACATGGTTTTCTCTCATGATAACCTTCAACAACAATAGAAGAAACGACAGTAGGAAAATGCTCGTAGATCGAACACTGCACATATTTAAAAAACAAAAAAAATTCAAAACAATACTCATTATAAACTACAAAACTAAAAATTATATTTAAAATAAATTATAAATACCTGTAAAAGTGTGATATATCCTACAATTTGGCTAGCGCTTCTCTTTGACCCATCATTCAAATTCTCATACATATCAATTAGTGCAACAACTCCCCATGCGTAGCTTCCAGTTTAGCTGAGGTCACGAAATACATCCAAGAATACCACATGCAAGTGTCACACTCTTATTAGCAAATAGTGTGCAACCTACCAGATGAAAAATATATTTTCGAGCTGTTACAGTCCACTATCCTACGTCACATTTGTTACGATAAATGTCTCACAGCCAGGATAGCCGAACATATGCCCCATGGCATTTTAATGTCTCATTTGTTGCTTTTTATGAACTGACTTCAAGCAAGTCAACTAACAAGTCCATGACTTAGTCTACATGAAGATCCTCAAAGCTATGGAAGACACCTATAATGGGAAGATGTAGTAACGATGCCACATCATCCAGGGTGATAGTGACTTCTCCTATTGGAAGATGGAAACTGCTAGTTTCCTTATGTCACCTCTCTGCAAAAGCAGATATAATTCCCTTGTGACCAGTGTCCAAAGAATATGCAATCAAAGGACTTAATCCTGTGACAACTACTATACCTTCAATCTCTGGAGCAAACCTTCCAAATTTCTGTACCTTCCTTTCATAGGAGGACAACTTCAACCCAGGACGTTCCTAAAAATAAAAACTTAAATCATTTTAACTTGAATAAAAAATAGTTATGAAAATATTATGTATTTTTTTAAAAAATATCTCTCCATTCCAAACCATGACTACCACATGATGAATATAGTCCATCAAAACTAATGTATTGTGAGGCCTACCTGGAAAACCCTGGACATCAACAACTGCCTCCTGAGGCTGGTCATGAACCTCGTCAGCTGCATGATCCACATGCTCAACATCCTCAGCAACAAGTGTAGCTGCCCGCTGCCTATGTACAGATGCTATCGACCTTTGCCGTTGATGAGTTTCATCTGCATCACCACTAACTTCTGACCTTAAGGCTCTTTCTATAACTCTGCCTAAAGCCCGACATATTCCTTTGATTTTAACCATAATCTACACATTTAAATAGTAATAACAATTAATGTCATCGTTCAAATAATAGTTAAGTTCCATAAAATAATTAACAAATTGACTAATAAATAAATTTAATTTAAAATATTGAATAAATTAGTATTTAACAATTCATAAATAAATATTTAATAATTTTTAATTTATTTTTTTAATACTTTTATATATTCATAAATCAATATAGAAATTATTTTTAAATATTTATAGACTTTGCATCACTAATTCTAGTAAGCTTAAATAAATGATAAAAATCTAAGTACAATTTTGTTTTTTTTATTTCTAATAAATAAGTATTTCATTTTTTAACAAATTAGTATTTGAATACTTTAAAATTTTTATAAACAAATGAAGAAAATTTAATTTTATAGTTTCAAAGACTATTTATATAAATATTTATTACTATTAGTGTAATAATATTAATATGACTATATCATTAAAAATAAATTTGTCATTTAAAAATTTAGATTTTCTTGTTAAACTAATTTCTACAATATATACTTATAAAAATTTGGAACTAATGATATTTTAAAAATTTATAAATAACTATTTCAAATATAAAAAATAATTAAATTACTTATATTGTAAAAATAAATAAATAATAATATTTATACATACATTTTTAATAAAAAAATTCATATATTAATTATTTATTGAAACAATTAATTATTAAAAACCATCTTAAAAAATATAATTAATTAAATAAATACATATTAAAAATATATAGAAATATTTATTTATTAAATAAATATTATAACAACAAAAATATTAATTTATTTTTAAATATTAATAATTTATTCAATTATTATTTTATTATTTAACAAATTAGAAAAGGTAATCCGTATAATGCATACGCATTGCTAATGCGTATGCATTATATAGATTTCGAATCTGTATAATGACTACGCAATCCCATTTTCAACGACGAGTGGAAGAGAGGGACTTTTAACCGCGGCAGCGATGGCAAGGACTGGCGAAAGAATGCGAACGAAGACAGACAATGACAATATAGCGAGAAGAAGTAACGAAGGAGGAAGAATGCAGCGTAGTAGCAACGCGTACGGAGAGGGAGAGGGAGAGGAGAGAGGGACATTTTTTATAATTTAAGTAAAAGATAATTTTATTACTTTATTTAAAATATTAAGTGCACAAGAATTTGGGTGCACCTAGCAAAATCCGACGACAACAGGTAGGTTGCCATGGGCTTAGTTGTTTCAGTTTCCAAAGGCTTAATCAAAAGAGGTAAATTTATATTTTAAAAAATATATATTTTTGTTGTTTTTTATGTGGTTCAGAAGAATCCATTGAGAACCCACCATGCCTTTTTTTTTTTAAATATAATAATTTGCTTATACTATTTACTCCCTCCCGTTATCCATTTCTAAAATTGTGGAACTTCTTCACTTCTAAATTAATTGTAGTGCTTCTGGCTTCATTTGAATGTTGTACAGGTAAAATAGTGTGTCCTGTTGTTTGAGATTCTTTATTCATATTGACAGTTTATTTATGACCTTTATTCATGGTCTAAATTATGCGTTCAGCTATCTTAATTTCATGAAACAATAACGAATTTGTTAATTATTACTCGGGACACGGTTAAGAAATTAAAAGTTCAACACACACACACACACACACACGAGCTTCCTCATGGTCGACGTGCGGCCTCTCTCCAGAACCTTCTTGAGCCCCTCAAGCGCCGCTTCCTGCTCCTTTATATCCCCGTCGATCGCCCTCATCAGCCCACCATGCTCTCTTGAACCGAAGCCATTGCCTCCGCCCTCTTTGTCTGGTTCCTCGTTCTAAACACCCTCTCCCTCTGCTCTGCCGTTAGCTCCCTAACGGCGCTGTCTACTAAACGGAGAATCAGAGAGGCCTTGTACGCTCAGAAGCTGTTTGAGCAAATTCTCTTGACGCGCAAGTCACCCCGAAGGATTTCTCGACATTCTCTTGGGGCGTGCTTGCCAACATTGACATTGTGTTTAGTGTATCCGTGGTGTGTTTGTTGTTGGGTTTGAATGTGCCAATTTATATACTGTGGATTACGAAAGCGTCTTGTCTTTTTTTTATTAGGGATAAGCTAAGGTGATTTGGAGATTTGAAAGCGTCTTGTTGTTTTTTTTTTTTAAATGAAAAATAATTTTTCTTACTAAGGTTTTTGCCGTTGATTTTTTTTTTAGAGGTACTAGGATGAAAGTGGTGTAACTGTGTAGGGATGGGCGAGGAGGATTGCTTGGTTGGTTTCGCAATGTTGGAGTCAATGGCATGCCACGTAGTTGGATGCACTTTGCAATTGGCTTTTTTGTTGTCCGGTCTGATGCTGTTTTGTGTTGTCCTTTTCAAAATCAAAAGGGCACATTGTTTTGAAGGTCGTTTTGAAAGAACAACTTCAAAAGAAAGAACGAAAAAGTCTGATCCTACCGCATAAAATAAATATTACTGAAATTTCATTTAACTTTTTTTTTTCTCTCCATATTAACTGTTTTGACATTTTATAAATACTTAAATAATATAAGAAAAGAAAACCTGAAATAATGCATAAAGGACAAAGTTTCTAATAATACGTCTAGTCATTTTTATAATAATTATTAAATTTATCTTAATTTAATTCAGTAGTAGGTGTATTGTATTTTTGTGTGTTGTACTGATTTAATTGAATATGAAACTTATGATTTAAATATGTAAAAATATTATACTTTTAATGATTTATAGTTTATTATAAATGATTCATTGCAAATAACCTTTAGTCACTTTTTTCTGATAGCACTGATTGCATTAAGCATTGTATTGTTAATGAACAATATTATTGTAGTGACTGTGGGCTTTGCGGATGATATACATGTATTACTTGTGTAAAATTTGATTAAGTAATGAAAATCAAATTTTGATATAATTATTTGAAGACGAATGGAGGAAGTCCTTTAAAAATAAATAGAATATGACAAAAAATTCAAGAAATTTAATTATGCAATAGAAAAATCTTATTTCGATTAAAAATGATGTTTTTAATAACTTCATTTACACATGGGATTGGAAAGCACTGAAAAGTAAAATATTTTTGACAAATTAAAGTATCAAGTGATATGGTTGTGGAGAAGTTACACAAAGACGGATACTAATATTAGATCAATGTATTTAGGAATATTGTTATTGTTGTACATGTGTCGAAATCATATAATTCGACTGTTAGTATTGTAAATCTATAAATAAAACTGTTGATTGTCAATTTCGGGGGTTGATATACAATCACTTAATTCCTCAAAATACCAATACGCTTACTATCGAAATTGGGAAAGGTTCAGTCGATCCTCATGTATTATTTAATTCTCAACTTTTATGAATTCATGGTTTATTTTACTATACATTTATAAGCCCTTGACTTTTTCCAAACTTCATTTCTTCTCAAAATTTTACTTTTTCAATCTCTATTTCTTATTATTATCGAAATTACTTATAGACTACTTACTAAATTGAAAACACTTTTATCAAAAGTTATTCTATTATCTTATGAATTACAACTTTATTATAACTAAAAGGATATGTTTATCGAAATTATTATCGCAATTTGTATCAAATATTAAACAATTATCTATTTGAAAACTATAAATTTGCTTGTTTAACTAAAAAAAACTCGTAATAAAAAATGGATTATATATCTCACTTTTAAACATTTATTTGTTAATAAAATCATTCATTGAAAATTTCTTTACTATCTTGAAATTATTTTCCTTTCAAGGAAAAGATACAATTTTTATGATTAACAAATTGACAAGCTCGATGTGACTAGTTTGCCAAAATTTGATTTTAAGAACAAGTCTTCATGAGAATGGTATGTTATTAAAAAGTGATAGAATGATAAATAATCATCAAAGAAACCCTAGTAATAACAACAATGATAACAATAACGCTACAAATACTTTCACCAACAATAGTGATAAGAATGAACAAAATCAAACTAATTTATCATCTGGGGTGAATAATGAAATGGTTGTGGTTACTAGTCATACAAACAATGACCCTACAAATGTAAGTGACAAAGATGTAGTGCGTTCACGAGTTCAAATAAGCGTTGTCGTTGTCGAAACAACTTCGTTGTCACAAAATAATATAATCTCAATTATAAATTTCCCACCATTTTCTACCACAAGACCATGGGGTATGCCACCAATGTCAAATGAAATGAACTTACGATGTAGGAAGCAAAAGACTTGCTACGTTATATTGTAAAATTATTTTTGTAAACATTTCTCGCATCTACTTGGATGGTTTTACTCCTTTTGTCTGCCTTTATTCTAAAGTTTTCCAACTGAAGAAAAACTGTTATGTAAAATCTGAAATAAAAAATTAAGCATCCAACATTGGTAAATGTATGTAAACAAAAACATTGTACCAGATTCTTGGCAGGGAATATGCTTTCTTCTATCTCATGTTTGGTAATAGTAGAAAAGGATAAAAGTCAGCTCCCCTCCCCCAAAAAAAATGATCCCAATAAACGTTGAATACAATTAGAATGATAGAAAATAATAAATTGTGCATTGATTATTACCAGCGTTACTTTCTACCCAGATGATTGTCTGCTTGATACGTAATTCTGAATGCAACACTCAGTTAAACTAAAAGGACATGGTAATTATCTTTTTATTTTCATCGCATCTTGCCTCTGTAAGTGTGGCCTCCCCCCGCCAAAAAAAAAAAACGGAATAGAATATTTTTATTCTAATTTGTTTGAGAAATAAAATGTCAGCTATGAAAAGCAAACAATACATTGACACCCTTCATATTTTGTTTATCTATCTTTGAAATGTTAGGCAAGGATCACCGAAGGACACGTGTTGCAAATGCTTATTACTCCCTGTTTATGGCAATTGGTAATATTCTTGGATATACAACTGGATCATACAGTGGTTGGTACAAGGTCTTTGCTTTGGCACTTACCCCTGCATGCAATATTAGTTGTGCAAATCTCAAGTCTGCTTTATTTCTCGACATTATTTTCATTGCTGTCACCACATATATAAGCATTGTGGCAGCTAAAGAAGTGCCTCTAAGTTCAAGTGGAGCACTCCCTGTTGAAGAAGCAGCAGCAGGGGAATCAGGTACTGCAGGAGAAGCTTTCCTGTGGCAGCTATTTGGGACATTCAGATATTTTTCGACCCCTATATGGACAATACTGACTGTTAATGCTCTAAGATGGATTGGGTGGTTTCCATTTCTCCTATTTGATACTGATTGGATGGGCCGAGAGATTTATGGTGGTGAGCCAAATGAAGGCCCTAATCATGATACTGGAGTTAGAATGGGGGCACTTGGCTTACTGCTTAATTCAGTTGTTCTTGGAGTAACGTCAGTACTCTTGGAGAGGCTATGCAGGAAGCGGGGACCTGGGTTTCTGTGGGGAATTTCAAATATCCTAATGGCTGTCTGCTTTATTTCAATGCTTGTTGTAACCTATGTGGCAAATAACATTGGCTATGTAGGCAAAGATCTACCACCAACTGGCATTGTGATAGCTTCATTGATAATCTTTATCGTTCTTGGATTTCCACATGCAGTGAGTTGCTCTATTTCCTGCTAAAAGCATTTTGTTTCGTTCTTTTTTCTGTCAATATTGAAGGCACCTTTTCTGTCTCCTACGTTCCTTAAAAAGAGACTCAAATTCTGTCTTTTTGCATGGTTTCAGTGGCTCATATATATGAAGTATCTTAATTGGCTTGATTTTGGCTGCATGACCTCTTTAGCTTAAACTGACTTATGTTCCTTAAAATAAACCGTAGTATTTTGTTCTTCAGGTTTTCTTTTAAAAATTCTGAGTGGCTCATACAGTGTCTTGACTCAATCTTGGCAGCACTGTCTTAGCACAAACGGACATATTTTTTACTCCTTTTAAGAAGCATGATGCGACACAAATGAAAATTTGGAAATGATTTCATTAATTATGCACAAGTTTGTGCATATATTATTTGAGAATTCTATGTAATTTAATATGACTTCTTGGATTAATTATTTCAGATCACTTACAGCTTTCCATATGCCTTGATTTCCACACACATTCAGTCATTGGGGCTTGGTCATTGTGGGCAGGATTGATGCCTTATTCTTTCTTAGATATATGATTGTGTGACTATTTATATTTATATTAATTATTGGTATTTTCAGGATTGTCAATGGGAGTCCTTATATTAATTGTTGATATTTATCCCTTTTTTGTTTTTTTTTATGGGTTTTTTTTTGGGGTTTGAGATTCAAATGAAGTTTTATGATATTTTTTGGCATTCCCAGTAGATCTTAATGTGAATATTTTCAACTTCAATTCTATTGAGAAGAAGGAAGAGAAAGCAAGAGACATGACTGAATCTGTAAATCAATGTACACAGCAAAGTGTATTATTATATAGTGTGGATAATGACTACAGAGAAAATAATTGACTAATTACTATAATAATGCAAATCTTAGAATTGCCTAATTATGATAGCTGAGGAATTTAATGGATGCAGGTTAAATTTTGATACCATTTTATAATTTGTATTTGAATATAAACTCAACTTTAAAAGATAAATCATGAGTTAATGATTACTCCTCACTTGTATACATTATTTTAATCATATTAGTATCAATGTAGGGTCTCTCATACCGGAATTTTTTTTTTGGCAACGATGGACAATGGATCCACTAGGAAGGCATGAAATAAGGCTGTCCCTTGTTAGGCTCTAGTACCATGTTGAGAAGAGAGAAAGCGAGACATGACTGAATCCATGTGTCAATGTTGACAGCAGAGTGTATTACTATTATTTCACAGCATAATAATTACAAAGAAAATAATTGCCTAATTACTATAATTATGTGACTTTTTTTTATCAATAGGGTGTAATTTTTTTTTATTTTTTTTAAATGGGAATAGTTTTGAAATTATTTTTCAAAAAGATAAGTCGTGTTCTAAGTTAGGGGTTCTAACACTTGTTACGATTTTATTTTTTTTAATTAAAATCATAAATAATTTTATGACTTGAGTGTATCTTTTTTTTTCCGACTTTAAAGTCGTAAATTATTTTTTTAATATTTTTTATTTGATATATTTTGTATATTTAAAATTTAGATAATCTTTTAATAATGTTATCGAAATTTATTTTTTAAATGAAATATAAAAGTAACTTAATGACATTTAATATATTTTTTTGAATATTTTTTATTATTTTAAAAACTAAAATTTGAAACCAAATATTAAAAAAATTTGTTACTAATATTAAGTTATAATTTATGATTTTGAATTATTTATTTTGTGTAAATGAATTTACTATTAATAACATGTAATAATTTAGTAATAAAAGTAATTGTTAAATTAAAAATAACATAATATATTAATATAAATAATTTAACAACTATTAGTAATAATTTAGGATCACACATTGGCTTTATACAAGTTAAATTATTTATATTAGTCCTAAATTATTACTAAAATATACAACATATTAAATAAAACTAATAACATGTAAAATTAAAAATATTTATTTAATAATTAAATAAATAAAATTGTTTACAATTTTAAAAAAAATAAAACAAAACAATATAAAATATAAACAAAAAAATAGCGTGAGAAAAAGGAATTACAACTTTAAAGTCGTAATCCATTAAAAAAAATATCTTATGACTTCAAAGTTGTAAAATAAAAAAAATTATGACTTTAAAATTGTAAAAAGAAATTTACACTAAAATCATAAAATTATTTACAATTTTAGTTAACAAAAATTAAAATAAGATATTACGCTCTCTGGTGACACCTTTTATGACTTACTTCTTTTCAGAAATAATTTAAAAACTATCCCATTGGAAAAAAAAGCAAAAAAAAATTACATTTAGTAAAAAAAAACTAATTATGTAATCCTAAAATTGCTTAATTATCATTATTAAGATATCTACAATATCTAATAAACTCCGAAAAATATATTGAGTTAAATGTCATAAATGGTCCTGAGTCGATGTGTACAGTTACAATTTTACATCACTTGATAAAAGGAAATATGTAAATGAATAATCAATTAATTGATATTGATAACATTAATGGCAACAGGAAGTACAATTATAGGGCTCTGATCCCCGTACTGTGAATTTTCCTTAATCTAAACACGAAACATGATTTATAGTTCTCTCCCAAGGTATTTTTCTGAGTAAAACTATGAGTGCAGTAATTGTCATGCTGGGGTCAAATTGCCATCAACTGATGTGTCTTTTGACTAAGAAACAGAATCTTTGGCAAGGGAATTGTGACAAAAATTTAGAGAGTGTGTCAAGATATGTGTCTGATACATGGATCCTTTTCAAAGGTGACCATGCTTATGTTTTTAACTTTTAATTTGGTCAACTTATTCCCACCTTTCATCTGTACAGTATAAGACAATTAAAAACTGTCCATTATTACAAGAGTACAAGAAATCTATTTCAAATAGGCATAAAGATAAACAATCTGCATAAAAAAACGATAATGATCTTCAATTCCTTTGCATATCTCTTGAGAAGATATCATTAAGAAATCATGACCTGCACTGGAGGTAGGTCATCAAAGATTTGTTTCACACGAAAGATTATAAGAAAGAGCCCTTGAGAGTATGAGCATTTTGTTCCAGAGAAATATACCTGAAAACAGAAAATTTAGCACAACTTAATAAAGCTTTTCCTTACTCCTGTTAAAGCCTTTAAAATTAGTTGAATGAAATTTGGATTGAAGGACACACAAAATTCACTGAGAACTTCAAATTGCCTACTCAACAGGATGTGACCTCTATGGCATCGGTTCAGGCTCCATTTTGATTTTGCTCATTCATTATGAGCCCGAATTATTACTCAGTTAATTCACTTTTCCTTGATCCATCATTGTCTGAAATTAGATACTGTTTGAGACAGAGTAAGGCAATGAGATTTAGCCAGAGTCGCATGGCTATTTTGTACTATCATGCAGGTTTAATGAAAATTTGATTTGTACTTTCGTTTTCTTCCAAATACCACATTTCAAGTAACTGATTGACAGATATCAATCCAGCTAGTATAATTATTTACAAATAATAAAAATTCTGAATTATTTTATAGTTCTAAGGTCATGGTGATTTATCTTTTGTAAACGAAACTTTGTGTGAAAGGATCTAATTTGTGCATAGTTATTTGAATATTTTGAGCTGCTGAGCTTATGTATACCAATGTTTGAAATAGATGGTGGTTTCCTGTTGGTTAATTTTGAAAATCGAGATAATCCTGGATAAATCTGAAGTCGTGTATAAACACTTTCAGATTGAATCAAATTTCGGGGTTCAACCAAAATTGTTCAATCGGATAAAATCAGAAGATTATAATTCAAGAGTTTTGTTTTGGTCTTGTGAGTTTTTCACATGTTATGCTTTTTGAACCAGGATGATTATTTATAATCAAAGAACAGGTGGTTTTTAGCGGTTGAAGGAAGTTATGGAAGTTTTATCCTTTGAAAAAAAACAGTTGGCGGTTGATGGAAGTTTATCTTTTTTAAAAACTGTCTTTTCTTGAAAAATAACTTCCATGTAACTTCCAAAATTTGACTTCCATGTAACTTCCAAAATTTGCCTAAACCGAGCATCTCGTTATTACATTAAAACAAGCGTGCACTCTTATTTTAACATAATAAAGAGATCAATTACACTAAAATGTCCAACAGACCTCCCCCATTTTAGTGTAATTACCGATCAAATCACCAAAGTCATAACATACAACAAACTACTGCATATATGAAATATCGTGACGATTGAATTTCATCTTAGCAAATTACACGTTTCAAATATTCGAATATCAGGGTGTCACTAAGGATTGAACCCTTTCTATTCATAATGAATACATGAAGATAATCTGCACAATAGTTTATAACATTACTCTTGCTCGACACTAGTTTTACTAGCCTGTGTCCCTATCCTTCATAAGCATATCAAAGCCAAGTCCCAGCTTCTTGAAGCGGCTAAACTTCATGCTTATATAGGTAGTCCTTTTCTTTCTTGCACCTGTAAATGCAATTTTTCAAAAGAACCATTGAGAAGTTATACTTCAACCTCCTTAACTTACAGAACCGAACACATTCCTTTTGGGATACTTTCGATGATGTGTTCCAATCTCTACATGTTAAGCTTTCCACATTGAATTCAGCACCTAATGTCATATTAGATGGGAATTGGGTATCTTAACATAAGAGATTTCAGATGGACTTTAATCCTAATCCCACAGCTGACCTTTTTACGAGATCTCTACTTAACCCTTTGGTTAAATGATCGGCCAAATTATGCTGAGTTCTCACAAACTCCACTGATATCACACCATGCATGATTAACTCCCGAACCATGTTGTGTCTAACACCCAAGTGTCTAGACTTCCCATTATACACTTGACTATATGCCTTAGCCAAAGTTGCCTGACTATCACACCTGATAGACATGGGAGGTATAGGTTTGGGCCACAATGGAATCTCATAGATTAGATTTCTTAGCCACTCAGCTTCTTTACCAGCTGCTGCTAAAGCTACAAATTCAGATTCCATTGTTGAATTTGTAATGCAGGTCTGTTTCTTGGATGCCCAAGAGATAGCACCTCCTCCAAGGAGGAATACCCAACCACTTGTGGATGAATAATCCTCCATATTGGTTATCCAACTTGCATCAGAGTAACCTTCAATAACCGAAGGAAATCCAGTATATGTCAAACCATAGTCAATGGTTCCCTTTAAGTACTTGAATACTCTATTCATAGCTTGCCAATGATGAGAACTAGGATTACTTGTAAACCTACTGAGTTTAGCAACAGCATAAGCTATATCAGGCCTAGTACTAATCATTGCATACATGAGTGATCCTATCGCCCTTGAGTATTCAAGTTGAGACACTGCTACACCTTTATTAGGTAATAGCTTCAGGTTAGGATCAATGGGAGTACTTACCGGAGAACAATCTTTAAAATTAAATTTCTCCAATATCTTCTCAATATAATGTGATTGAGAGATGGAAATACCATTGTTTCCACGTTTGATCTTTATTCCTAAGATCACATCCGCCTCCCCCATATCTTTCATATCAAACTTAGAAGACAAAAATGCCTTAGTTTCATCAACTTGATCTTGGTCGGTACCAAAGATCAACATGTCGTCTACATACAGACAAATGATAACTCCTTTGCCATGAGTATCAAACTTGATGTATAGACATTTATCTGCTTGGTTTATAACAAAACCACTAGACAACACAACCTCATCAAATTTTTGATGCCATTGCTTAGGCGCTTGTTTCAAGCCATAAAGAGATTTCATCAGTTTACACACCTTATTTTCATTTCCTGGCATAACAAACCCTTCAGGTTGTTTCATGTATATCTCTTCATCCAATTCACCATTTAAGAATGCAGTTTTCACATCCATTTGGTGAATCATCAGATTGTGGATAGCAGCAAGTGCTAACAACAGTCTAATAGTGGATATCCTAGCAACAGGAGCATATGTATCGAAAAAATCAATACCCTCCTTTTGCCTAAAGCCTTGGATAACCAATCTGGCTTTGTACTTGTCAACAGTACCATCCACTTTCATCTTTCTCCTAAAGATCATCTTACATCCTAATGGCTTACATCCAGGAGGTAAGTCAACCAATTTCCATGTATTATTTTGCATGATGGAATCCATCTCACTTTGGATTGCTTCTTTCCAGAATACAGCATCCCTTGAAGCCATTGCTTCACTAAAAGTCTTTGGGTCTTCCTCAACATTAAGGCAATATTGATATTGAAATTCAATATCATTCCTTGACCCTTCAACCAAATAGAGTTGAAAGTCATCACCAAATGACTTAGCTTTTCTTACTCTCGTACTCTTTCTAGTTTCAGTACTAGTTAAAGGTATATCCTCAATATTAACTGAGACTTTCGACATGGAATTCATGTCCTTTGGCCTAGGTATAGATGTAAACCTTTGTTCATCAAAGATAGCATCCCGTGACTCTATAACCGAGTTCACAGCAACAGAATCATTAGATTCTAGCACATAGAATCTATATACTTTAGAATGTTCAGCATATCCAATAAATATGCAATCTATACCTCTTTCACCTATGGTTTTCCTTTTAGGTTCTGTAAGCCTGACTACAGCCCTACATCCCCAAATTTTGAGATAACTCAAATTTGGTGTCTTTTTGTGCCAAAGTTCATATGGGGTAACCTTATTCCTTTTGTTAGGAATTCGGTTCAACAAGTAACAGGCTGTCAACATAGCCTCACCCAAAATCCTTCACTTAAACCCGAATAGGATAACATGGAATTCACCATTTCTTTCAAGGTTCTATTCTTCCTTTCGGCTACACCATTCTGTTGTGGTGTATAGGGAGCTGTAGTTTGATGTATTATTCCAGTAGATTGAAAATAAACCGGATCATAATACTCACCTCCCCTATCCGTACGAAGAGTTTTGATTAGCCCATTTTGATGAAGTTCTACCTCTTTCTTATAAATTTTAAATTTATCAAGAGCTTCATCTTTTGTATTTAATAAATATACATAACAATACCTTGATGCATCATCAATAAAAGTAACAAGATATTTTTTATGACCTAATGATGGAGTAGCATGCAAATCACACAAATCACTATGAATAAGGTCTAAGACTTTAGTCTCACTTTTAACATCCTTAAAAGGTTTCCTAGTGATCTTGGTCAACATGCAAGTTTTGCATTTTTCAATGTTCATATCAAAAGGAGGAATCATACTTGTTTTTGACATATCTTTTAATCTTTTGTAATGAACATGTCCTAATCTAGCATGCCAAATTTCTGATTTTGTCATATTAGTTATAGAACTACACGAGGCCATACAAACAGATTCATGAACAAAAGGAACATCAATGTTTAATTTAAACATTCCATTACAACGATAACCAAATCCAACAAACGAACCATGTCTTGACAAGATGTACTTGTCACTTTCAAGTACTTGCTTGAAACCACAATTATTTAAAACCATACCAGACAATAAGTTCTTACGAATACCAGGTACAAATAAGACATTATCCAAATACAAACTTTTTCCGGAAGTAAAAACTAAATTCACACAACCTAATCCTAGGATTGGTTCAGTTGCAACATTGCCCATCTTCACAATAGAGCCATCATCGATTGGTCTAAATTCCTTGAACCAACGACGATCTTTGCACACATGGCTTGTTGCTCCCGAATCAAACCACCAAGCAACGTCGTCATCCTGCACATAGAATGCATCAGATATTAGTGATACATAATTTGAATTCGTATTCGAATTAAAATTATTCACTACAATCTGACCTTGTTGCTTTTCAGGATCATTAGACCCACTTGGACCAGCCTTGTTCTTTCCTTTGAACACCCCGACAATCCCTCTTTAAATGACCAGGTTTCCCACACTTCCAACATGACAATTTTGTCTGTTTGTTTGGACCTTTGTTCTTATTTCCTTGAAATTTTCGTTTGTTACCTTTAGCATTGTAATTTTGCTTAACTGTTCCACTTTCCTCTACCATATTAACGTAAGAGGAACCTGCTACGGTTTTATTATTGACTTTGTCAATTTCCTGAGCCCTCAGCGACTCCTCAATCATGAAATGACTGCCGAGTTGAACCAGAGTCAACTCTTCCTTCATATGTTTCAAGGTATGCTTGAAGTCTTTCCAAGAAGAAGGCAGTTTATCAATTATAGATGAAACTGCAATGGATTCATCCATTTTCAAATCATGTTGAGTAAACTGACCCAAAATCCGCAGCAGTTCATTATATTGCTCCATAACAGGCCTCGAATCAATCATTTTGTAATTAAAGAAATTACTAACTAAGAATTTGTTACTTGAGGCATCTTCTGCCATATACTTGGATTCAAGAGAGTCCCATAATTCCTTAGCAGACTCAACATTTTGATAAATATCAAAGAGAGAGTCAGACATACCGTTCAGAATGTGTCCACGACAAATGTAATCGTCGTTCTCCCATTTCGAACGCTTCCTTGTTTGATCCAGAGTTTCGCCTTCCATATACACCGGCATCGGTGTACTCAGCACATACACCACATTCAATGTTGTCAAGAGAAAGTGCATCTTCTTCTGCCATCTTCTGAAATCCTGCCCTTCAAACTTGTCCAACTTTGCAAACTTGCTTGTCATCTTCGAACTATCGTTCGTCATCTCGAAAGATTTGATTCAATCTTTTGTTGGTTAATTTTGAAAATCGAGATAATCCTGGATAAATCTGAAGTCGTGTATAAACACTTTCAGATTGAATCAAATTTCGGGGTTCAACCAAAATTGTTCAATCGGATAAAATCAGAAGATTATAATTCAAGAGTTTTGTTTTGGTCTTGTGAGTTTTTCACATGTTATGTTTTCTGAACCAGGATGATTATTTATAATCAAAGAACAGGTGGTTTTTGGCGGTTGAAGGAAGTTATGGAAGTTTTATCCTTTGAAAAAAAACGGTTGGCGGTTGATGGAAGTTTATCTTTTTAAAAAACTGTCTTTTCTTGAAAAATAACTTCCATGTAACTTCCAAAATTTGACTTCCATGTAACTTCCAAAATTTGCCTAAACCGAGCATCTCGTTATTACATTAAAACAAGCGTGCACTCTTATTTTAACATAATAAAGAGATCAATTACACTAAAATGTCCAACATTTCCCTGGGAAGTGGACCATGGGATCAGCTATTTGGTGGGGGAAACTCTCCAGCCTTTGGTGTGGCAGCTGTTGCAGCCCTTGCCAGTGGACTCATAGCTGTCTTGTTTATTCCCCGACCTGGTGGTCAAAAGCCTCGAAACCCTGTATGAGGTATTATGTTCTTTCTGCAATTGGCACGGATTTGTTTTGAAAGAGGGATGATGAAAATGAATGAACAAGTAGCAATAATTTGTAAATAGTTTTGTTTTACTTTTGTTTGATTGTAGTCTTTATATTGAGGCTTTCATTCATCGAGATACCCCCACCCCCCGACCCAATTGTTTTTGTAATTTGAATAATTGTTACATGGATGTGTTTTCATCTTATTGATCATTATTTATGGCCGTTGAGCTAATTTTGAGTGCCATTATTTTCTGATATTTTGGAAGCTTTTGGCTCTCTCCTTTGTCACCCTGATGAGTGAGATGTCTCTTTAAAACAGTGAGAATGCTCTGCTTTGTTAAATTTGAGGGACCCTCTACTGGCTGTAAGAAAAGAAAAAAATTTCTTGATGTATAAGGAACAATGTAAAAGAAGCAACTCTCGTAGCACTACTTTTCCAAACATCCTGGCAACTCAGATAATAATCATAAAAGCTGTCGTCAAAATATTTATAACTTACATGTAATTAGTGTTTACTGTTTGATGGGAGGATTAGATGAATGAATTGTTACATATTTATAATTTATAAAAAAAAAATCCCGATCAATAATTTCTTTTCGTTTGTTAGAAGACTGGTAAACATTGGGCACTCCTTTCTATAGTAAATTGTATGCCATTCGTATTCTACTGTTTCAGCACAGCAATCAGAGTTGTAACAGTTATGCTTTCTAGATTTTGCCCATAAACATGTAATTCTATGTAAATAATATATGTTGGAATAGAAGTTTGAGTAAAGTCTTCTCTTGATTAAAATTAAAAAAATATATAAATAAAGAAAAGACTGATAAATTAAAACCTTAATTTTAAATTAAAATATGATGTTAAGTTTATTCATATTTGTTTCATAGATGAGTTCTTACACAAACATCCCATCTCTATACTCTCTACAGTCTACCCGATTGTGGAAAAGGTCAGAGGAATCTGTTCTAGCTTCTAGAGGAGCATAATCGTTGTTAATGTCAAAGTTAAAACTAGGCTTGTCATTCTTTTACCGAAATTTGCAATTTAGTAGTTTGTTGCGTCGAAAAAAATTGTGGCTGATCTCCACTATGACAACTTGTTTGAAGATATCTAACAGTATATTTGTACGCCATCATGACGTGATACTGAATTCTAACCTAATCTCTTGGGTTGCAAGAGATTTCTAGAGCTGCACTGCACTTTGCCAATCCAATTAGAGTGCCAAATTCGAGATGGATTTGTTCCAATTCATATTCTTTCTTTGGATGAGACTGGTTTTTTCATATTGTCCAATGTCAGAACTTTTGCTGTTGCTTTATTAATTAATTCCAAAACATTGGTTCCCTTGCATGATACATATCTTTCATTTCACATCAACTTGGTGGTGAGCTACAAACACATGGAATCTGACATGGGATGGCCTTCAGTTACAGGGGATTTTTAATATATATATTACTTGGTATTATTATAGAATGAAATACTGATGGCTGAAGTTGCTCTGACGGCAAGGGAAGAGAAAAAGAAAGAGTTCATCTGGAGTGTTTTGGTTAATAACGGTGCAGAGGTGGTTCTGTTTCCTCATATATAACGCCATGCTCTCTTACACACAGACTGACTCATCTCAATTTCCATCATCTTGTGATATAAGATTAAATGTTTGTAATTGGAGCACTTAATTCTCTCTCTTAGTGTTTCCTAGCTACCATCTGTCTCTTCTCCATATGGCCAGCTACCATCATTCCCCATTAACACCACTTGGTGGTCCCTCCATGACACCAACACCTACCTCCATAATCCATACACGTATATTTTGCATATGTGAATAGTTATAGATATACAGATATACATGAAGATAACCTTTATAAAAGGGAAAGTGGGAAGAAAAAAGTGCAATATAATATATATACACTGGATTTGAATTTTAACCTTTTGTTGCTCAAAATAAAATCCCACGTAGGAACACAACTACTTTTTTAAAATGCCATTCCAAATCTCTCTCAGCTTTGTTTGAAACAAAATCACAACGAAACCAACTTATCACTTGATGACGGGACTCATAACTTTGATTTGTAATCCTGTTTCGTATAGAATGCTTATTAAGTTTTCATTTTTCCTCTGTTGCTTGAGGCCAAGAAATTCCCCAAATTGCATTCTCTATATAGCTTGATATATAACATTCTTCGTCCTCTATATATTTCAACCTATCTGCTTGCTAGGGGATAAAACATTCAAACAACTGATAATAGTAGTAGTACAACAAGAGGCATAGAAACGTGTGGGGCCTAAATTTGGTGCAAGAAAAAACTTGCTTCATCTGTTAGACAAAGTAGTCAAGGGAATGTTTCTCCCTTCGGGTGCTTCAAATGGTCTATATATATATATATATAGACAATGGATGTGTTAGGATTGGAATTTATGGCATGGGCTGGAGAAGAATGAGACATGCATGGCTTGGCTGCCTCTAAGAACTTGCAATGCCAAACATTTTGCCAGCAGTACAAATAAGCAACTAGTAGCCACTGTCCAAAACCAAACAAAATATGTTGTAGTAAAAGTATGTTAAATTTGTACAAACACTTGCTCTATTCTCTTTTCTTTATCACTCATTTTTTTCTCTGTTTATTTTTATTTTTTTCGTTAGGTGACTTATTTTATTTTACACTTTTGTCTTCTTTTTTCTATTTTCTTTTAACAGTATAAAAATCATTAATATTAATAAATTTTTCTGGGTACAAATACAAACGCACAAGTATCGTGTATGCCCTTGTCATTTATTTCATAATATAAGTACCCCATGTCGCACCATCACAAAATAGAAAGGGAATAATAATAATAATAATAATAATAATAATAATAATAATAATAATAATAACATAATGCGTTCCTTTGACAAGTTGGGGAATTTTCTTTGGTGAATTGGCTTCTCCATATCACCACTTGGCGTTCCCAGTTTGAGGATAAAATTCTTTGTGTTCCTTACACAGGGAAATGAAAAGCCAAATGTGGTGTTTTAAAAGATTATCCACATGCAATCCGTCCATTAATAACTAGGCGAGTTTAAACCACTATTAACCCATCATTATCAAATCAAAGCCTGTCATGGATTTGACGGCTAAAATAACCGAATAAATCCGTCCATTCTTTTTTTTGAGTTTCACCATCCGTCGCTAAAGATAAGATCGAACTTGTTTCCTCTCCACACTCAAAGGCAAGGTAAGGAGAGCTCTATGTGCTGCTGTTCTCCAGATGTCATACCCAATTTGTTTTTCACCTTTTTAATAAATCATTATTATAGTAATATATCCTTCAATTTTTCCGTTCAAGCATGCCCTTTCTCTTTTACCCGTTTTTTCTTCTTGGTAAAAGTTTTTTTAAAAAAAAAAAAAAAAAATCGCCCCCAGTGATTGACATTGATAATTTGATCGAAGTATATGTTTAGCAATATATCCTTCTATAATGACACGTAACCTTTGTAGGACCCAGCCTTTTATCATACATAAAGACACACTCTCCTCTCCCTCCCATACACAAATTAAACCCTCTTATTCTCTCAAACAACTTGAAACGCAGTGCACGATCACACTAAGCCCAAGCCAAGAAAGTAGTAGCAAAGCTAGCTCTTGTATAGTCAAGCCTGTGTCATATATTACTATATTCATCTCTCTCTAAGTCGTTTATATATCCAGAACTATACAGCTTCAAGTATTAATAGCTAGCTAGTCATCATGTGTAATCCGAAACCATCGTCATCATCCCCATTTCTGTGTCCCACAAAAAACCACATCATAACTCCCGACCCCAAACTCATAAATCACCCTCCTCCCGTTGATGATCAACTTAAAGATGAACTTCACAGATGGCCAACGCCTAATGAGGTAATAAAAGAGAAAAGAATATATATATATATATATATATATATATATATATATATATATATATATATATATATATATATATATATATATATATATATATATATATATATATATATATATATATATATATATATATATATATATATATATATATATATATATATATATATAAATAAAAAAGGGAGGGGAAAAAAATCCAAGTAGCTAGCTAGCCAGCCATCCATATAATTTTTTTGTGAATGTAAATTAAATGAAGTTGCGCATGCAAGTTACTATCTCCATAGTCACATCACATGATTAAAAAACAAATAATGCCAGTTTACGAATAGCATGGCCATGATATGAACTATTTGTCCTTTGCAGGTGATAGCAGAAATGAAGGCCATAGGGAAGATATCAGGCCCAACAGCTCTAACCGGTTTAATCCTATATTCCAGAGCCATGATCTCCATGGTCTTCCTGGGCTACCTCGGCGAGATGGAGCTCGCCGGAGGCTCCCTCTCGATCGGGTTCGCCAACATCACCGGCTACTCCGTGATCTCCGGGCTTGCCATGGGAATGGAACCCATTTGCGGGCAAGCCTACGGCGCCAAGCAATTGAAGACCCTGGGCCTAACCCTCCAGAGAACCGTCCTCCTCCTCCTCTCAACCTCCCTCCCCATCTCCCTGACGTGGCTGAACATGAAGAACATCCTCTTATGGTGCGGCCAAGACCAGCAGATCTCCTCCACCGCGCAAACCTTCATCATCTTCTCCATCCCCGACCTCTTCCTCCTCTCCCTCCTCCACCCTCTGAGAATCTACCTCCGAACACAAAGCATCACGTTACCCCTCACCTACTGCTCCGCAATCTCCGTCCTCCTCCACGTCCCTCTCAACTTCCTATTAGTTGTCCACTTTAAAATGGGAGTGTCTGGCGTTGCAATAGCCATGGTGTGGACCAACCTAAACCTCTTCATCTTCCTTTCTTCCTTTGTTTACTTCTCTCGTGTCTACAAGGACTCGTGGGTTCCCCCTAGCACCGACTGCCTCAGGGGATGGTCTTCCCTTCTCGCACTAGCTGTTCCTAACTGCGTCTCCGTCTGTCTCGAGTGGTGGTGGTACGAACTCATGATCATTCTCTGCGGACTCCTTCTCAACCCAAAATCCACCATTGCCTCCATGGGAATCCTTATTCAGACAACTGCGTTGGTCTACGTCTTCCCTTCGTCTCTCAGCCTCGCCGTCTCCACCAGAGTGGGGAACGAGTTAGGCGCCAACCGCCCCGCCAAAGCCCGCATTTCCATGATAGTCTCACTCGCCTGTGCTGTTGCCTTGGGCGTCGCCGCCATGCTCTTCACCACACTCATGAGACACCGGTTGGGGAGATTCTTCACCTCTGACCGAGAAATCCTCCACCTTACGTCTATTGCGCTGCCCATTGTGGGCCTCTGCGAGCTCGGGAACTGCCCGCAGACCACGGGCTGCGGCGTGTTAAGAGGCAGCGCCAGGCCCACCGTCGGAGCGAATATCAATTTGGGCTCGTTTTATTTGGTGGGCATGCCCGTTGCGGTTCTTCTCGGGTTTGTCGGGAAAATGGGCTTTCCTGGGCTCTGGCTTGGGTTGCTTGCGGCCCAAGCCTCTTGTGCTTCTCTCATGATATTCGTTCTCTGCACCACTGACTGGAACGCGCAAGTGCGGAGGGCCAACGAACTTACTAATGCTAATTCTGCTCCGTTCAAGCAAACGGAGTACTGTAACAATGTTCGTCTTCGAGAGATTGTTGCCACGGAGGATCATGATCATGAGATTACCAACAGACCCTCTCATTATACACACTATAAATAATTAATTAACCATGTTCAATTCCTTTTAGTTCGTTATTGTTATTCCTTGGGTAGGGAGAATCCAAAAGAGATATTGGATTTGGATTGTACTGTTGTAGAGAAAAATAATATTTATTTAATTTCCCCTTTATTTCTCTCACATCGCTTGTTTTTTCTTTCTTTTGGATAGTCCGTACTCGCGTTAGTGATAAAAACTTCTTTAACATCAGGATAACCTTTTTTTTACAGTTTAGTGGATTAATTGACTTTTTAAATTTTAGACTTTATAGACAAGTTTACATGTTAATTAATAATAGCTAGCTAACGAGGATAGGAGGTATATATATATATATATATAAAAGAAAGAAAGAATGCGTCTTTTGTTACTTTTCCTCGGGACCATTCAGAGAAAGAGAGAAGCATCGGAGATAGTTATGAAAGATGGTGCAATCATTATTTCAATAGAGATACTGAGTTAGTGATTCTGTTAGTAATTGGTATGATATATATTAAAAATTTAAAATTATATATGTATTTATTATATATAAGTATATAATTAATATTATTTAAGTAGGAAAAATTTATTTATATTTTAAAATCTAAAATAATAATCAATAATAATAATGAGATATTAAGATGGGTTCGTAGAAGTAGTTCATTTTTATTTTTTTTTATAAAATTAATGGGATCGAACTAGTTTAGATGAGATTCAATGATCTAATCGATCGAATTTAATTGGATTATTAATTACGTGATTGATCTAATGATAAAACCAATCCAATTAGGCTATTTGATTTTGGTTGGACTAGTCCGATCAACCAAATCAAACCAAATTTCACAATTATGACATGCGGTTCATATGTTGGTTTGTTCGAAGGAAAACAAAAGGGGTTTCTGAGTAACGTTGGTGCTGTTCCCTTCGACAAAGGGCAAAACTCTTGACTGTCTAAAACCGGAAAAAGAGAAGAAGAAAAAAATACTACCTCTAAAGACCATCAAAAGCGTATCTTTAAACTCACTTTCATTCCGGCTATTCCTTCTTCTTTTTTATAAAAAGAAATAATAATTATTTAAAACAAAGGAAATGGTAGAATGTCTCTCAATCATGGTATGTTGATAATGATAGCAATGCATTAGGGTTGGTGTTGAGTTGATTTATTATTAAATATCTAAAATTCGAGAGATGTAGCTCTAATTGTACGTTCTCGTAAATCGTTGTCGTACAATTCCGTAATGTGCGTGTGATGCAATGAAAATTGGCCCCATGAGTGTGTCTATCTGCGTGTGCATTATTTATTTAACTTTGCGCTTCTCACACCCTCCCCTCCGTGTTCTCTGTTTCGTGAACAATTTCTTCTCCACCCTCGTTAACTTTTATTAGGACCACTGTATATGATTGAATGGCACATGCCTGTATGCGAGAAACATTACATTTACGAAATGATATGTTTTGTAATGTTTTTCAATGCACGACGCACATATGGCAGAATGATTAGTGGCGGACGAGCTGTGACAGTGGCAATGAAAAATGCGTAGAAAGATATGCTCGCTTCTAACTTAATGCTCTTTTCCTTAGTGTCTGTACGACAAATAAAGAAAGGATCATAAGCAAGCAAACAAATAGACACAGACAATGACGCCAAAAGACAGAAAAATAAAATCAAAATGGAGATGGTAATTTAAATTGTGTCAAATTTTCTCTCTCTCTCTCTCTCCATTGAACAATTTAAGATCTTAAGTTCATGAAGGTAGCTTGCTTATAATTTTTTTCTTAACTTATTTTGGTAAGTTTCCATTCTTAGCATATTTCAAAAGATAGTGCCATTTTGAATATTTAATTTAAATGTATATTATAAAGATGTAATAATTTAACTTAAGATTATTAATTAAGCTAAAATGACCTATGGGAAAATTTGATCACAACTATGTGTATAATATTTAGAATTTACTTAGGAAAAGACAGATGACACACTCAAATGCTTTAGATACACATCTTCTAATCCTAGAAGAGGATTCCTATATCTAAATAGTTATAAATGAAGTAATCAAACATAATATAGAAATTTGCTAAACAATAAATAAAGATATTTTAGTCTAAATTTGTATAAATTAAATATTTGTTAAACTATATACTAAAAATAGGTACTCTCGGGTCTTTTCTTATATAAAAAGAAAAAAGAAAAAGAGCTACACAAACACTTTGTTTTCTTATAGAAAGAATCAGAGATAGTATTTTTTTTTAATTTACGTATGAAAACCTTAAATAACCAAAGTTTTTTTTGGGAGAAGAAAATAACCAAAGATTAAGAAAGAAAAAAGTAGTAAGTTACTATAAGTTTACATTTAATAAGAAATGGTTTAATAAATGATTAGTCAACTTATTTTCAGTGGCCTTAAGCAAATTAAAAGTGCAAAAGACAAAGTGGCTGGTGGTGGACTGAGTTATAATGAAGAGGGGTGGAAAGATATGTTAGCTAATGCTCTGGCGTGTGTGCGTGTGTGTTTCTTTTTTTTATTTTACATGGTTAATGGTCTCTAGTGTAGGATAAATAAAGCAAGAATGAGCTTGAAGACAAGCAGACAGAGACATAGGCACACGCAAATGGAGAGAGGTATCTGCTGAGAGAGAGCAGTAAAAGAATGATAACAATAATTGGTAGGAAAGAAGTATCTACTGAAGAAGGCTTTGGATGGGGGGTATTGGAGGGGCCCTGTTTGGAACTGCAGAAACAAAATCCAGCTATTATTGCCTCTGTCTACCTCTCAGATGACAAAAGAATTGGAACAGTGCCTCTGCATTACCACTTCCCCACCACCTCAGGGCTCACTCCAAGACCACTACTACTATGGTCTATGAATGGAACATTGTTAACAATGCCGGCAACTGCAACTCCGATAGCGAGCATCTCCGTCACGACACCAACCCAAGACCAGTACGTATCAGGGGAGCGCCAGCACGTCTGCGAGACTATCACGTGCAATACCCCCAGGAACAAAAGAATAAGCTCGTACATACAATAATAGCAGGTGCATGTACAGATTAAGGGAAACACACACGTGATCTAATACACACGTGATTCTAACTGATAGTGTAACTGAATTAGTTAGGCCGGTAGTAACGGCATGTAACACGAGCTATAAAAGATGACTTAAGCCTGTAATATAGACACGTGAATAAAAGTCTTCTAAAGGAGTTCCTCCCTTCCTCGAATTAAGGGTGCATATCTCTCTAACCTCCATCATCTTCTCCCTCTCCTTCGAAACCCCTAACAACTGGTCCGACCGCCGTCGTCTCCATTGCCATGGCAGACCACGGAACCAGGAAGACAACTACCGATCGTCTTGAAGACGCCATAGCTCGTCTCACCAACAGCCAAGCCTCCATCACCGAACGCTGCAACGACCTCGACGGGAAGATCGACTCGATCTTACAACATCTCCACCTCCAAGCATCAGAAAATAACAATAACGCCACGAATCACCAAGCGCATCATCACCATCGCCACGCCGTCAAAATCGACATACCGCGGTTTGACGGACACGATCCACTAGGATGGATCTTCAAGGTAACACAGCTTTTTCAGTATCAACAAACGCCTGAAGAAGAACGCATTACAGTGGCGTCTCTGTACCTCGACGGTCCAGCTTTAAGCTGGTATCAATGGATGCATAGTAATGGACTTATCACTTCTTGGAACGGCTTCCTTCAAGCCCTAGAATCGCGCTTCGCGCCTACATTCTATGATGATCCTAAAGGAGCACTGTTTAAACTCACACAAACAGGTACGGTCAATGACTACTTAACTGAATTCGAACGATTAGCTAACCGTGTGGTGGGACTTCCACCCCCATTCCTTTTAAGCTGTTTCATATCCGGTCTTAAGCCCGACGTCCGACGCGAAGTACTGGCTCTTCAGCCATTATCATTCTTACAAGCCTCTGCGTTGGCCAAACTTCAAGAAGAGAAGTTGCGCGATCGAGCTCTTACCCCAGCTCGAAACTCTCTTCCTCCAAGACCCTTCGTTCCCAATACATCCAATATTCCGGCCAAGGTTAGGCCTCCGTTTGTGCAGCGTACCCCGGCGGAAATGGCCTTCCGGAGAGAGAAGGGTTTATGTTATAATTGTGATGAAAAGTGGAGCGTCAATCACAAATGCAAGGGCAAGGTACTACTGTTCATCACGGACGAACATTCTCCGCTCCCTGAGTCCACCACACATGACTCCGAGGTGTCTACAGCTACAGTTCCCGAAACCGATTCCGAACCACCTTCCGACGTAGACTCCCATATCAGCCTCCATGCCCTTGCCGGCGTACCATCATCGGACACTTTCCGGATTTATGGCATGATCAAGCACGCTCGATTGACGTTTTTGGTTGATAGTGGAAGTACGCATAACTTCCTTCAACCTCGAATAGCACAGTTCCTCAAGCTCTCCTCCCAGCACACTGCCCTTTTACAAGTAATGGTCGGAAACGGGTCTATGTTGACTTGTGATCAAATTTGCCCAAGCACTCAGTTAACCCTCCAGGGCCACCCCTTCGTAGTATCATTTCATCTACTCCAGATAAGCGGTGCCGATGCGGTGCTCGGAGTTGATTGGTTACGGCGACTAGGGCCAGTCACTACCAACTACGCTGACTCCGTCATGCGGTTTAAGCACTTGAGCCACGACATTACCCTGACGGCAGACGTTTCCACCAAGCCTGAGTCCACCTCCGCGGCCCAATTGAAGCGCCTTTTACAGACAGGGTCCACCTCAGCCTTTTACCAGTTGCATGTTCTACCCATCAACCAACCCGACCCACCCACACAGTCACATCCTCTCCCAGCTGTGGACCACCTTCTTCTTCAACACGATCATCTTTTCCAGAACCCATCTCAGCTTCCCCCTCCACGTCAAATTATGCATCACATCACGCTTAAACCAAACACTCCACCAATCTCGGTTCGTCCCTACCGCTACCCTCATTTCCAAAAGAATGAGATTGAACGGCAGGTCTCCGAGCTCCTCGCTGCCGGGCTCATCAGACCAAGCACTAGTCCTTATTCATCCCCAGTGCTTCTCGTTCGAAAGAAAGATAGCACGTGGCGACTTTGTATAGATTACCGGGCTCTCAACTCTGCAACTATTCGCGATCGATTCCCTATCCCTACGATAGATGAATTGCTCGACAAACTCGGACAAGCCTCATGGTTTTCCAAACTAGACCTCCGGCAAGGCTTTCATCAAATCTTGATGAACGAAGGGGATATTGAGAAAACCGCTTTTCGGACGCACCATCGACACTTCGAGTACTTGGTAATGCCCTTTGGGCTCTGTAATGCACCTTCAACGTTTCAATCCGCTATGAACCAGCTTCTCCGGCCGTTCCTACGCCGGTTCGCCACGGTGTTCTTCGACGATATCCTAGTTTATAGCACCTCACTAGCCTTGCATCTGCATCATCTTGAACTCGTCTTCAACACCCTTAACCAGGCCGCATTCTTCCTTAAGCGTTCCAAATGCCTTTTCGCCCAGAACACCATTGAGTACCTGGGTCACATTGTTTCAGACAAAGGCGTCTCACCAGATCCTTCGAAGATACAGGTCATGCTGCAGTGGCCCACCCCAGCATCGGTAAGGGAACTGCGGGCCTTTCTGGGCCTCACTGGCTTTTACAGGAAGTTCGTTCGAGATTACGCCTCCATCGCGGCCCCACTCACATCCCTTTTGTGCAAAGATGCCTTCGAATGGTCGCCGGAATCACAACAAGCCTTTGACCGCCTCAAACGGGCCATGACCAGCGCCCCCGTACTCGCCCTACCCAACTTCTCTGAACCCTTTGTAGTAGAGACCGATGCTTCCGGGATTGCCATTGGTGCCGTCCTACTGCAACAAGGTCACCCCCTCGCATATTTCAGCAAGTGTTTAGGACCACACATGCTTCACGCTTCGGCTTATCTACGAGAACTCCACGCAGTAGTGGCTGCCGTAAGGAAGTGGCGGCAGTACCTCTTGGGTCGGCCGTTCACCATACTTACTGACCATAAGAGTCTCCGTGAGCTGATGACACAAGTCATCCAGACGCCGGAGCAGCACTATTACCTGTCGAAGCTGCTGGGCTACGAATACTCCATCCAATACAAAACCGGTGCCACCAACATTGTAGCAGATGCCCTCTCACGGGTACCTCCCCAAGCTGGTCAACTACTCATCCTTAGCATTCCCCAACTCGACTTCCTCAATGAAATAAAACACTCCCTCAACGCTAATTTGGAGTTCCAGAATCTCACTCAGGCTATTCAAAGCAATCCTACTCTCTACTCGGACTACTCTCTAGGTGACGGCTTAATACTATTCAAGGGACGCATTTGGGTCAACCACGATAACCCCTTTATCCACAACCTCATCACTGAACATCACTCGACTCCGTTGGGAGGCCATTTGGGGGTTACTAAAACTACTCATCGTCTTGAAGCAAGCTTCATCTGGTCCAGCCTCAAGCACGACGTCAAGAAATTTGTCCGGGAGTGCGTCACATGCCAACAAAGCAAGAATGTCCACAAACGCCCAACTGGCTTATTACAGCCATTACCGGCACCAGAGGGGGTGTGGGAAGACCTATCTATGGACTTCATCACCCACCTGCCAACCTCCAATGGGTTCTCTGTCATCCTCGTGGTGGTCGACAGATTTTCAAAGGGCGTCCACCTAGGTGCGTTAGCCTCTGGATTCACAGCATTCAAAGTTGCCAAGCTCTTCCTTGATATTGTTTGTAAGCTGCATGGGTTCCCAAAAAGTATCGTATCGGATCGCGACCCGATCTTTGTGAGCAAATTTTGGACGGAATTATTCCGGTTAAGTGGAACACGCTTACGGCTAAGCACCGCGTACCACCCCCAGTCCGACGGACAAACGGAGGTGATGAACCGCATTATCGAGCAGTACCTTCGTTGTTTCGTCCATGACAACCCATCCTCGTGGTTCCAATACCTGACCCTTGCGGAATGGAGCTACAACACGTCCATCCACTCCGGTTCCGGTCTCACGCCATTTGAAATCACCTACGGCAAACCGCCCCCCACAATGGTTGACTACCTTCCGGGAGCCACGAAAACTGAAGCCGTTCAAACCATGCTCGAAACTCGGCAAGCTTTGCACTCGAAGCTCAAGCATAAATTGCAGAAGGCCCATGATACTATGAAGAAGCATGCCGACACAAAACGCGACGACGTGTCGTTCCTCGAAGGTCAGTGGGTGTACGTCCGATTACGACCGGGCCGTCAGACGTCCCTTACGGGTCCACTCCACCCGAAGCTTTCTAAGCGTTTTTTTGGGCCATTCCAGATCCTCGAGCGAATCGGACCCGTGGCCTATCGGCTCCTCCTTCCACCGGAGTCACTGATACACCCCGTGTTTCACTGCTCCCTCCTCCGCCCTCATCACGGTCCCCCTCCCACCACCACGTACACATGGCCCTTACAGGTTCGAGATGCACAACCCCTCAGGCGTCCACTGTGTTTCCTTGACTATAAAGATGACACCACAACCACCCCACCAACACGAATGGTCCTTACCCAATGGGAAGGCGAGCCACCGGAGGACACCTCGTGGGAAGAATGGTCTGACCTATGCCAGGCCTACCACCTTGAGGACAAGGTGGTTTTCGGGGAGGACGGTAGTGTTAACAATGCCGGCAACTGCAACTCCGATAACGAGCATCTCCGTCACGACACCAACCCAAGACCAGTACGTATCAGGGGAGCGCCAGCACGTCTGCGAGACTATCACGTGCAATACCCCCAGGAACAAAAGAATAAGCTCGTACATACAATAATAGAAGGTGCATGTACAGATTAAGGGAAACACACACGTGATCTAATACACACGTGATTCTAACTGATAGTGTAACTGAATTAGTTAGGCCGGTAGTAACGGCATGTAACACGAGCTATAAAAGATGACTTAAGCCTGTAATATAGACACGTGAATAAAAGTCTTCTAAAGGAGTTCCTCCCTTCCTCGAATTAAGGGTGCATATCTCTCTAACCTCCATCATCTTCTCCCTCTCCTTCGAAACCCCTAACAAACACACATTTTTAAAATAAATTCTTATTCATTTTCTTTCTGTCTTTCAATTTAATTTCTGTAATTATTTATATATATGTGTACATTTTATTTATTTATATGCAGCAACACTGAGTATGAGAAGATATGGTAGAGGACCCATCTCATATTTTTTCAGTTTAGAGTGGAAAGCCCAAGGCCAATGTTTGTCGTCTTCTCCTCCCGACCTAGTGCTTCAAACCACTTCTCTCTCATCTCACCTTATCTTTTTATATATTTTTCAACTTGTATATAAATAATATCTCCATCTCTATCTATTTATCTATCCTAATATTACTTCATAGTTATGCGCTTGTGGCAAAGAATTGTCTTTATAATGGGTGGTACAGCATCAAAATTTCCTAGATTTCATAATGAGTATCCAACATTTTTAGTTTTCAACAGAGATTGTGTGGATATATATGCAACCCCTCCAAAGGGGATTATCACAACCCGTGCATTTTTCTACTATAACTTAATATATATATAGTCATATCTCTCTTGTGTTGTCGATCCGAAGATAAAGTTTTATTCCTATTCGTTATTCATATTATACATATTCCTCGGAAAGGCATACAAATATGGTAAAGCTTTTGAAAAAATGTGGCTATACTTGGTAAGCAATTCGCCATATTTTGAGTATATATATACACAACTACGCACTGTCCTATAAGATGCACCATGGTACAATTAAGAATTAAAAAATAGGCCATTAATTTGATAGTTAAAAACATGTTTTATTTCCTACATTCTAGAGTAATGTAATGCGACTACAGAATAAAGTGCCTTGACAATCCATATCTTTAAGGGTTAAATTAACGAAACTTGCATAAAAGATTTCCACTTACGAGGATTTGTGCAAGTTGGTATTGTCATCATATATTTACAAAAGTGAAAGCTGTTTTATGCCGACCTTTTCTTCCGTATTGCTACTTTTTTTCCCTTTCATAAATAACTTTTATATATATATATATAAATAACTTTTATATATATATATATATATATATATATATATATTTGCATGGTATGGTGGGTAGAATAGATGTAGTATCATTAAATGTTGAAAGAGAGATGCCAATGGAGATAAACCAAACATGATTTAAATATGAGTTTTTCGTGTCCACAATATTTTTGGTGGAAAAAGAAAAATTAATCTTTTTGAGTTACGGAGATTTATTTAAAGGGCTGACATTTTTAAAAGATTTTTTAAAAAATAAATATAGACTTAAATATTAAATTATTGATATTATATGTTTAAGAGATTTGGTTATCAACTATATCATACCATATTGATTAATTTAAATATGAATGTGGATATTACAAACTTGAAATATTTTTTAAAGAGAGAAAAAAATAATATCATCATAATTATTCATGGAAATTTTGTTTCTCATTAACGAACAATATAAATTCACAGTTTTGATATTTTCACAACATATCCTTCATAAAATGGTGAGTAATTTAGATTATCTGAGTATAGATGATAGAATGTAATTGATTTTATTTAAAAATGATTATCTAGAATGTATGAGGAGTAGAAGGGAGAAAGATTCTCTTACGTCTAAAAAGAAACTTGAAATGGTCAAATAATAAGATCTCACCATTTTATTTTTAAAATGTTCACTTAACAATTGAAACATATTATATGTCTAATTTTTTTATGAAGGGTTAGAATATCATGGAATGATATTGTCACTGCAGAGGATTCATTTCTAGTAGAAGGGAGAACTAAGCTTTATGATGATTTATTTAATTCACTAATAAATAAATAACAAGAATTATTCAATTCAACAACAAAAAATTAGCAAGCATTCCTTTATTTGGCAACTAAACTATGACGATGGAGAAACCAAATGAATATCATGTTGCAAAGAGAATAGATCAATCAAATGATGGATTTAAAGCAACATAAGAATATCCAAATTATATATATAGACACAAATTACAAAATATTAATCCAAAGCGTAGAGACAATGAAATAAAATTTTCTTGCATTTAAGTTTTGTTCATTTATTATTAAAAAATGTTTATGAGGATATTCTTAATGTATATAGTCTACTCCTTACTCGAGTTCTGCTATGGATAATCGAAAGCATCTCTAATTCACCTAGGACTTGAATTCCCTAGTACATTGGACATGAATATAAAAAAAATGTAAATATTAATCAGGGTTTTATATATGTATTAATCACACAAGTGTATACAAACAAAAATGTATGTATTGATTAAGCAATGGGCCCCTCTAATTCTCTTTATGTTCTTAACCTCAGAAGCTTTGTTGATTAATCAAGAAGGGGATTGCTATTATAAAAAATTTTGCTATTAATAATTTTAAAGTATGAGAAAAATTTCAGATATCACTTCTTCAATATTGAATGATGACACCTTTTTGATTTCCAAGACAACTCATGAAAATTTGTTGTCTTCAAAGATAATTTTCAGATTTTGTTTTGAAAATGAATTTTCACAAAATTAGTGCAACTGGGGAAGGACGGGGAGGGTGGGTGTAAAGAGATATTCCTTTTAAATTCTTGGGTTTCCCAATAAGAGCCAACCTAAAGAAGATTATAGAAGATTGACAGGTATCGTGACATCTAAGTTTTTCTGAAATATCCTTTTCTCTAATTTAAAAGTTGAAGTGCAAGTTCACGTTGAAGAAAATTGAAAACAAATTACAGTTGGGTCAAACCAATTAAACTTGAGAGGGAGGGTTGAAAAACAAATGTTACATTAGTGGATTAGAAACAAACTAAAGAGTATGTAGGTAAAGAGGGTATGAATCTAAAATGCAAAGATATCTTTCTACAAATAAGTTATTTATGCTGAAAGTCCACAGTCTTCCATATTCCAAGAAATTGTTGGAACATAAATATTTCTTACCACCCTTCTTGAAGAGTGGTTTCGAAGTATGATTAAGGTGTCAAGTATGATTAAGGTGTTCATCTGTAGGTTTGTACAAGATAGATGATAATGAGAATTCAAAGGGAACAAAATATATATATTTTTATATTAATACAAAAACAAAATATAAGCTTTTCTTTTAAATATGTGTAACATTGATCCTGACCATTTCTTGTAAAAGAATAATATAAACAAAAGTACTAGTTTTTTTGTGTGTGTAGTATTTAACAAAATAAAATAATAAATAGATAAAAAAGAACGAACTGTGGAGACCCTGTATAAAAAAAAACTATGGAGATGATGACACATATGTCTTGCATGCTACGTTACCTTTCAATGAGAATAGTTCATCAATTGCATAATTATATGTTGCCACTTTTCACATATTTAAAATAGGCACGACGAGGCCGTCCCTTATATAGCCCAACTATAAATAATGGCATGATGTTGGTTGAATAAACGTAAAGAATTCAACAATATAAGATACCAAAATGTAGTTAAAGAAGAAAAAAGGATTTAAATATCGCAGAATGTGTTTTATGGGGATTTTCCAATGCATTACTAAGTATTCAACCAAAGAATTGCCTTAATCTGGCAATAAGTATATATTCACTTTACCCTCAAATGTCTTATCACACCAGCCCATTTCTTTAGAGGGAACAATGAATGAGTGGCCTAAGCCCTTTTGAGAGTGAATGGAGGAGGTTGTGGCCTATGGCCATTTTGGCCACTTGCTATGTATGCTTTTAGCATTTTACCATAAGAAGCGTGAACCTTTCTGAATTAGGAGAAGCAGATCCTTTTGGGTGTAAAAAATCTCAAACTGTTTTGTTATTATTCTGCAATTGACAAAAGACAAGGATAAGTTTTCGCACTCAAAGAACACATAAAAAAGACTTCCGTTCACCTCAGGAGATTCAAGTTTACAAGTTACCAATTGTGAAATTTTATTTTACTCTATTCAACTAATCTCTTGAAATCCGCTAACTTTAATTCTAAAACAATGTTATATACAGGAGATAATATTTTTCAAAAATTAAAATAGACACATTTTGAGTGTAAAATTATAAAAGAACATGCAAGTGCATGACTTCATTTAAGAATGTTATTATCATTCTATATGCATTTTTGTGTTAATTTCTTTTTTGTTTATATATAGAGATAGAGAAAGAGAGGAATATAAACAGAGAGATGAACTCAGTATAATCCAATGAATTCATACACATAGCGTTTGTTTGGTTAAGATGAAAGTAAAAAGAAAGCGTGGAGCCAAAGGAAAACAGCCTCGAATCTCTATACCCTTTATTCATTCGTTTGAAACAGTAAAAAAAAAAAAGGAAAGGAAGGAATACATTTTGTGTGGGTCCGTGTATTGTAGCTATTTGCCAAATTTGGGTGAAAAAGGATAGAGGAAGGCTCTTTTTTAACAGTTATTAACAAATATTCCTATTTATATCATTTTATTATGTTTTCTTTTCTTCAACCTTCTTCTCTACCAAATAATGTAAAAATCAAGTCACTTCTCATTTCTTTTTTACTCTTTTTCTTTTTTCTTTTTTTTACTTTTTTCACTTAACTTTTACACTTACAAACTTTCCTCGAAAAAAAGAGAGAAAAAAAAGTAAATATTAAATTAGTCTTTATTTCTTCATGTCAACTTAATTTTGGACTACCTTCAAGAGTCAGGGTCATTAAAAGTACTATTTCTCTCACTTGTTTCTTTCCTTTTCTTTGTCAATTAATTTGATTCTTGTTATAAGATGTAAAATTTACTATAGTCAACCTATCAGTCCAAGATTTTAACCTTATTAATATCTTTTTATTCAAAAAAAAAAATCAGAATCATATAGTTATTTTATTAGACATATCACGTGTAGATATTTACCAAACATTTTTTTATTAGAAAATATGTGAATGTCATTTTCATCCTTAAAATTATACAAAGGTATAAAATTGGTGTAGAAAAGAATCGATAAATAATTATTTGGTTTTCGGAGAAAAGTGTGAGATGATGATAAATTAATTCTTAAAAGATAAGAAATTTAAATTTAATTAGTTCTCAAATGTACAAAAAGTGTGCAATAGATTAGTTTTGTCATTAAATTTATGAGATCATTTTATTTTTAAATTGTAATATTCAAAGATTAATTTAATAATAAATTATATTTTTTGATAACCAATTTGATAATAAGTTACAAAATTTAGGAATCAATTTGTTAGTACACTACTGCAAAAGAGATCTATAAAGGTGGTTGTAAAAGATCTTTAAAGACGGTTTAGAACCGTTTTTGAAGCCAACTTTTGACGACGGTTTCATAAAAAATCATTTTAAAAAAATGTAATCTTTTAAAACAATTCTTAACTAACTTTTAAGATGATTATATGAAAAATAGTCTAAAAATGATACAATTCTAATATGATTCTTAACTAAGAACCGTCTTAGAAAGGTATCATTCTAAGATGGTTTTTTAGAGAACCATTTTAGAATGTTTTTTTTTAAAAAAATTAAATAATAAAAATATTATTATTAAAAAATTATATAAGTATTATTAAAAAATATTATTTTATTTATATTTTTTAAATCAAGAAATTTCATATTTCATGTACAATGTATAAAAATTTCATATTATTTTTAAATAAAAATTTCATGTTAAATTTATACAAATTGGGCAACAAATAAATTTTGTAAAATATACCAACTTCTAACAAAAACTATAGTAATATTACTAGTTTTAAATTAAAATTTATTGATAATATAAACTCTAAAGCACATTGTCAAGTCCATAGGCATAGCATAATACTTAGAACAGTCCTAGAATTCAGATTTTTCGTTTTGATGGAATCTATAAGTTAAATGCAAACATACCAAAGGCATTTCCTTGGAGAATATGCAATATCTCAATTCACCAGCCAGATCCAAGAAGGAATTAGGACCACTGACAAAGCAATGAACATATAGGCACATATCATTTTGCACTTTCTTCCATTCAGCTACAACATCATCCTTGTCGTACCACCCTCTCAATTGCCAGTCACATAAGGAATTGTATACATAATACGCATAAACTAAGAGAACTAATGTTCTTGCTAAAAAATATTCAAAATTGGCACTAGTTTTTCAAGCTAAGCATGCAAGAGTAAAGATACAAGCATGCTATAGGTTGATCACATTGGACACAACTAAAGTCAGATTAGATGTAAAGTCACAATGGGATAGAATGTAGGTTCTAGGAATAATACTTTCATGTTTGTTTATCTGATCTTCCAATAGAACAACCTTCGGTTTTTAAGCTTCAAATCTTGTTGAAGGAACCAAGAGCCTACCAGCCTAAATAAAAGAAAAACTAAACCCTCTCAAATGGCACACTAGTTAAAGTTCTTATATCTTCTAAAGGATAATGAAAGTGCTACTTAATTATATATAGCTTTTCCATCAACACAAAATAAAATTATAAAAAAACTTATAGCTCTTCCCGATTGATTGAGAGTTTTTAATTGTGAGCTTAATTGAATTTTAATTTTTTTTTCATACTTTTTTCCTACTCGGCTATTTTTTTCATACTTAGTTATTTTGATCTAGCTACTATTTAATTCCCATAGTTCCAGTTGTTAAAATTAAGACCCTCGCCTTTCATCCAAAACATAATGGGAAAAAATGTGACGTCTCATATGCATAAATTGACAAACAAACTTTGTTGGATATTTCCTTACTCTTAAAAATATTTGTAGTTAGTTAAATTTAATTAATATAGTATTATCAAGTTATCACAACTCAGGTTATCTAACTCAGCAAAGAAATAAACAACAACTCAGGTTATCTTAATTTAAAACATAAAATCAAGAGGGCACTTTTTTTTTATCGAAATGTTAGTGTACCTTTTCAAAGCGTACGTTTTAGCACACTCAGAAAATCACACTTTTGCTACTAATTCTTCAATGAATTATCTAGTCAATTTATTGCTCCCTAATAGTTCATAACACAGTGCCTACCATACATCTAAAAGTCATCCACCAAAATATTTTCCTATTCTAAAAATCATTTACTATTGAATTATCCTTCTCCCTTGATAACAAGCATTAGTAAATGCAGCCAAAAGTATATAGCTTTAGATCTCCACATAAACATATATCTAGGCTCAAAACTTAGTAAATAGAAATTAATATTTAATAATAAAGATTAACATGGAAGAGGAGGACACATACTTTTCTAACAGAAAGATAATATAAAAAAGGAACCAGACCTTAGCCATGGAAGTTAAGATATCAGCCAAGAAAAAATTTGTGAATGATATCACCTGTTTTAATGAAAATAGAAAAATGTTAGATCATGTTCAAGCATAGTTCCAAGTTCCAATTGGATACTACAAGCATCAATTCTAAGGGATAGAGTAAAGCAAAGGCAAGGTTTTTTAGGCTTAAATATCAAGTCTTAAGAAACTAAATCAATAAAGAACAAGAATAATTCTCTTCTATACGTAAGAACACTACTAGAAAAATCAGTTTTTATGACCATGATTTTAAGTCAGTTGATAGAAAATCACCTTAGAAAGAAATACAGTGGTATTTTTGTAAATAAATACAATCATTCTAAGACGGTTTTAGAAACTACCATTCTAAGAGTTTTTCAAATACCGTCTTAGAACAAGTGCCTGTTTCTTTTATAAAAAAATAAATAGAACAACTAAACATAATCTAGGGTTTCAAAGTGGTGGAGTGAGCAAAAGAGAGTGTCATAGTCGCAACCCTAATAAGAAGAAGCACAACTTCAAGCGAGTGATAGCCACCAGCCATGGGTCGTATATGCAGTCGCGGGTTGGTATTCATTCTTTCATCTCTATCACCAAATTCCTTCTCTTCATTCCCATTATTATTCAAAATTAACATTTGATTTTTCCTATTATTGATTCCAGCAAAGGTATATCCTCTTCTGCTTTGCCCTACAAAAGGACACCCCCTAGTTGACTTAAGAGCTCTTCGCAAGATGTAATTTTTCTCTCTCTTTGTCTTTGTATTCAACAATTTTTCAATTTCCTCGTATCATGGTTTTTTCGCATTGTTAATGATGTAAGGCTCAAGTTCAGTCCAGTTTGTCTATCCAACTAACAAACCAGGTGATAATGTTTTCTGGTGCAAAATACTCGAAGAGAGAGATTTTAACCCTAAAGAAGATTCAAGTGAGTTGAGAGTTTTTCTTGTGCAATGGATTTTGAGAGGAACGTGAGAATTCAATTTACAACTGAATAAGGGTACTAATGATCAAGTTTCATGTTAATTCGCATAATCATAATTTACGGTTTTGAAGAAATTATTGTTGCTATGAATGTTTTTATTTTTATTTATTTAAAGTTGAATTGGTTGTTAGTTGTTCGATGGGTCAAACTGATGAAGGGTTTCTACTATTTATGCAGATACGTCCAAGAAAAAAGTGCAACTTCTTATCTATTGTGCATGTGATATGTTTAGTGTATCTTTGGTATAATTGAAGTTGTGTCATGCTTATAATTATTTTGTGTCTTTCATTACTTTTGTGGAACTGTGTTGTTTGTGAAGGAATTGATTTCTGCTTTTGCAAGTTTAGTGACTCTTTTTTGCTACCGTGAGTGTGTATTGTCGAGTGTTTATATAAGTGAGATTCATTTCAGGGCTAATCAATGGGATTTCAAAAGATGGGCATGGGAAGGGATATTAAAAGTCACTAGCAAGGGAGAAGAATGCATCATAAAACTTGAAGATAAGAGCACATGTATGACCACATTAAATCTGCTTCAAATAGATTGTACTATTTTTTTTTAATTCTATGATGAAATATATATAACTAGGTGAATTATATACTCAGGCATTTTTAAGAAATGGAGAACTAATCATTGCTAAATATGAGTTATTTTGATAGTAAAAATATATTGAAAACATCTTTAAAAATATATATTTAGCAGTTATCTTTGGCTTAAATATTAAGATTTGATATTTTTCTTATTTATGTCTTGCAGATATGAAAAGGAGAGATTAAGGGAGAAAAAGATCTAGAAAATATCCAAAATATCAAGAAATCTCAAGAAGATATGATTACATGCAAAACAAATCCAAAAGATATCAAAAATACCAAAAAAGAAGATTTTTAGCATCAAGCCTAAGTTCACTATAACAACTATAAAAAAGGAGTCAAGCTAAGCAGAAAAGAAACAACACACAACAACCCCCTCTCCTAGGGGTTTCATTTACTCTCTCTTTCTTTCACCCCTTTCCCATTGTAAAGTCCTCAATGGCCATGAGTGGCTAAGCCTCTAGTTAGGGCCTGACAGGCCTAAAAGCCAAGCGATGTATGATGTACTCACTATTTATCAATGCAAATGTGTTTTCTATTCTATTATCTTTTCTGTTTTTATCTTGCATTATTCATCATCTTTATATTCTGTTAGGGGTTAGACGCTCGGGAGAGGGTAACTTCTAAATAAGATTTAAAGAAGGTATGCATGCATTGATTTTAGGGGTTAGACACTCGGAAGAGGATAACTTCTAATAGAACAAAAAGAAAGAATTTCATAAGAAAGTCATTGCTAGGAATAGAATGATTATTTTATGCTCATGCATTCTTGCAAACATCTAGAATTCATACGTCATGCATTTTATTTGTTGAGTCTTTGCAAAGGAATTTGGAAGATAGATAAATAAAATAGGCTTGTCTTTCTGAGGAATCAGGAGCAAGTAATTGAACAGATGTGGGTAGAACAAAGTCACCTAAATTGATAAAGAAAAATCATAAACTCATACATCTTAGGCAAACAAGGCAGACCAGGTCTCAATCTTATCATATTCTGATTTTATCTTCTATTTTTATCTTTTACATTTCTTATCTTCTATTTTCTCTTATCTTTATCATATTTTAATTTAAATATTTTATCTTCTATATTTATCTTTAAATCTTTTATCCTTTCTTTTAAATCTTTATCTTATCTACTATATTTTCTTATCTTTATTTTAAATTCTTTATCTATTGCTTTTAGATTGGGTTTGCATTAATCTAAGTACAAACAAAGTCCCGGTGGATTCGACACTCGGACTTCCGAGTACTTTACTACTTGTGACAAATTTGGTACACTTGCCAATGAGTTAACAAGAACATCCCGTGGAACCTGTTATTGACAGCAACATGGGGTTTTCCTTAACTGTTGATAGTTTAAGTTGTTTATTATCATACTCTTTGTAGTTCAGGATGCTTAACTAATTATAACTATATCTCTAGTAGTACTTAGTTTGTTCAATTTAAATTGTATTTCCCAGAACATGACATTATGCATCAATGATAAAATTTGTTAAATGTAAATAAATGTAGACATACCTTCCAAGTGAAACACTGAGTCCACTAGTGAAGTACAGAGAAGAAGAAGAACTGAAGACTTTGAGAGAAGATGGAACAGGAGAGCGCAAAAAACATGAAAGGATCTATGATTATGATGTTTACAATGATTTGGGAACACCCGAAAAGGACAATTTGGCTCACCCAATTCTTGGAGGATCCACCTTGCCTTACCCTCGCAAAGGAAGAACTGTTAGAAACAAATCTACAAAAGGTAAGGCTTTTTGCTCTATCTAATTAGTTTGAAGCTTGGTTTAGACTTTTAATTTACTTAAGCTAAGCTAATATTTTCTCAATTCATTGTCTCTTTAAATCCATTCACTTTCTTTAAGATTCTAAACAACAAGAATATATGTAGCAGTTAAATTCAAATGGTTTATTGCATTTGAGATTTGACAAAATTTGAGTAGAAACAGCTCTAAGTTCTTATGCTCATCACATTTTACACGTCAGTTATTGTTTTTCATAATGTGTCACTTGAATTAGCAATGCCAACTTGTCAATCATGTATAAATGAGCGTTCCCTTGCTAATCAAATTTACTGAACAAATTATGTCAATAGAATTTTTTCTAGTTCAACTTGTCGTCAACTAGTGATTATATTTCAAAAAGAAATGCTTATTATGCTTTTGTCTTTAACTTGTTTTCACTTTTTGTAGTTGTTATTTAGTTCATTTGAAAATGATAGTGAGAAAGAAATCTGCATCTTATGATTCTCATTTTTATGTTATCTTTGATACTAATCAAGATCTATATATTTCAATGTATAAAAAAATTGCTGGAATTTGACATTATTAAGTTAAAATGACTAGATTTCAATCCCAAACGAGTGAGATTTGGTAGGGTTTAAGCATTGCAGCTTTCTGCTCTTCACATAGCTTCAATTTTATCTATATCACATTGGTAGGAAGCAAATCAGAGAGTTTGATTAGGAAGCATGGTGTGGAAGCTTTTGGGAGCACGCCTTTTCTCCTCATATGCTTCTTCTTTGCTTCTCACACCCCTCTTATTTCGCTGCAAAATAAGGTACCTCTGTCTCAGTATGTTTTGCATTTTTGGTGTCTTGTTTTTCTTCACTACTCCATTTAATTATCTACTTAACTAAATTTGGAATGCTAGAAAGAAAAACCTCGAATATGTAGTAAAAAAAATTTGGAATGTGATATTCGTTTGGTAGAGTAGTAAGAAATGGAATTAGTGTAAAAGTGTCGATGTCTCCTCATTTTCTTGTTCATTTGTGTTCTCTTTCAACTCAAATGAATGGACTCCAATGAACTACCAATTATTTTGAAGTTTGATTTTTCTTTGGTGTAGCTAGCTTGCAATTTTGTTTCTTGAATAAAAAAAATTAGCTTGCTTCAATATTATTGACGTACACTGTTGTAGCTTGGTTCATGGCCAGGAACCTATTTTTGGACACCTTTGTTACATGAAACCATCTCCTTTCTTGGGGAATGAAAGCTTTCATTCATATCCATTTCTAAAGTTTAACGATAAGGTTGTAGAACAACAACATCAGGATTCTCAAAAGGCCTCAAGTGCTAATGGTGATGGTGATGGTAATGCCAAAGTAAAGAGGAACAATTTGAAGGGGAAAAGAGCAGTTGTAAGATGACTCGAGTTCTTTAGATTTAAGAAAAAGAAAGAGTATGAAATGATGACAGCAGAGGAAATTTTTTTATACAAATTTTTAAAGGTAATTTACATATACAGGCTAAGACAGTTTTAACAGGTCTATGCCTCTGTGGTTCTAGTTGAGAAATGAAATTATGTTCATTTTAATCATAATTACATGCTTTTAACTTGAAAGTTTATATTCTTTGCAACATGAATTCAGCTAAATATGTATCAAAAAGTGAGGGTAAAAGTTGGACATATTAGAAGGCTAAATCTTTTATCTTGGAGGTTGTTGAAATGAGCCTTTCATATAGTTTGGATGAAGGTTCTGAGGTAAAAATGCTTGGGGGTCTTCATGCGATTGGTACATCTTTACATGAGTCCCAAAGAATAGATAACCAGGTGGGTACTTAAGCGTGATAAAATTCTAAGTAATGTTACATGACCAAAATTATTTGTCTTTGGTTTGATATGAAAGTTGAAAGTTGAAACAAGAAGATTCCTCGACTTTTTATTACATACTTTAATGCATGAGATAAGGCTGAATTGCTTATTTGAAGTCAACGAAAGGTTCAGACTTGTGAGAGAAGTGAAATTACTAACTAATACTTTTCTTTGTTTATTCCTATATCTAGTTGTTGAATGACAATAATAATGGCCTAAAAAGAAAGGGAGCTCCAAACCAGGTACGTACGTATTTCTTTCCTTTTAATTTATACGAAGTTGTGGTACTTGATGAGTTTAGTATTCTTCTTCATTTGACTCCTTGTTGTTTCTAATATTCAAGACGTACTCATTATATTCTGATCATGTACATTATCATAATTACAATCAATTGTACTACTATCATAGTGCGTAGAATTAAAATGGTTAAAGAAATTAGATAAAGTAATATTTTATTACATTATAAAATAATTTTATAGTACTATTTAATCACAAATAATTATATATAATAAATTTATTAATTTTTAAAATAATTATTTTAAAATTTATATCAATAATAATATAGGTGATTCGAGTTCATCACAGCTAGGTGATTGGAGTCAGACATCAATTTCCTTATGGATAGTAAGGACATATTTATAGAGAAAAAATGATAAATATCTTCAATTATCCTTTAGCTAAAGTCTAAATTTTGAGTTTTTAGTTTGTTACTGACACGTAAATTAATTTCAAAGTTCCTCATTGTGCTTTTGTGGTGGGTCTCATTCAAAAGCTAGTTGGACTCATATACTGAGTATTGCTATCATTCTTCCTTAACTTAAATATCAAATTAAGCTCAACGTTTTTGTAACTTTGTAGCGTAATCATATGGTTCTTTGCAGTGCTATTCCTGCTCACTAATACTACTGGTAAGCCATATTCAAGTTTTCAATCTGATTTTAATGACATGTTAGTCATGCTTGATTGGTGTTTATGTGGTTTTAGTTAAAAATTTTCTAAATAATGCAATATAATAGTAAATATTGATCATTAATTATGTCATATTAAGCACTATAGTTTCCCAAATACTATTAAGCACTATTTTTATGCAGTTATGTCCTCTTTATGCTCTAGTCACACAAAATAATTTGATTTAGCATTTTTTCATTACCATACCACACAAAAATAATATGATTTTATTATATGTGAACAAATAAAACAATTGAGAATATGCTTAGTTTGATTTATTTTTTAATTTATTTTTGGCATCATTTATAAGAAATATTACCAAGCCATGATGCTTTACCTACGATAAAACTAAGACAAATTTAAAGGAGTAATGAAGTTAAAGAGAAGAGATTATAGCATTTGTTTTATATGCAATATGTGATTTGCTTACTTCTTTTCAGGTCCTTACCTCAATTGGTAACTTTTCATTCTGTACCTCTTTTTCTTTTTTATATAACCTAACTTTTTAGGCACTTGTAATATGCCATCCAGGTTCATCTATTAATTGGAGTGTGTATTCTTGCCTTTCACTATGTATTTTTATTTATAGAAAGATGAAATCATGACTTAATTGAAACAAATTTTGAAAAAGTGCTTAAATATAGAAACCTTGAAATATTACTTATAACTTACTCTAGCTTTATCAAGGTTTCAACTTTGGTTGAGATTGTTAGTGACTGTAGCATACTTTTTTTTCTCATTTTCTTGTAACAAAAGCTTATTTTAATGCCACAAAAAATTATTTCTCAAGAATATATTTTGGAACATGGAAGGGGCTGTCTTGAGATGCATGTTGGAGCTGTAGAACCTAGTGAGCATGCTTTAGTGGTTGACGTTTTGATTGCAACAAATGGAACACTTTGTGTAGCTATGGACTTGTCATGTGAGCAAATTCTTTCATAAATGGACATTTATTATATCATATCATATTATAGTATGACATTGTTTTACATTGAATATATTTTAATTTTTTTTATAAAAAAATATTCTAAGACGATTCTTTTAAAAATCGTCTTAGAATCCTCAATTTTTTCTTTTAAAAAAAATTTTAAGACGGTTCTTTAAAAACCCGTCTTAGAATGTCTATATTCTAAGACGGTTTTTAGAATTTTTTTAAAATCATTTTAAGACATTTTTTAGTTAATAACTGTCTTAGAAGAGTAACCTTCTAAAATGGTTTTTAGCTAAGAATCATCTTAGAATGATACATTTTTCTAAGGAGGTTTTTTAGGAACCATCTTCAAAAGTCTTGACTTTCGACGATGTTGGCTTCAAAGATGATTTTGAATCATCTTTGAATGTGCTTAAGAACCGTCGTTGTATTTCATTTTTGCAGTAGTGGAAGTACATTGACATGGTATATATGTAAGAAGTAATTAACTTGAAAATAATAGGACAGTCTATTTCATACTTACTCTTCCATGTTTATAAAAATCTGCAACAACAGGTAAAAGGAGAGCAAGAAAAAACACTGCAAGCTTAGTCCCAAAAATGACCTCTCGCAAATGGAAGAAATATATCAAGTGAGAGTGAAGAGTTCCTTTTAGTTATATATAATCGAATGAGGATCCTTTACATGAGAGTTATGTATCATTTCAAAGTTGTGCCTCAGATTCCCAAAGGCTATAAGCTTATAACACACATTAGGAATAAGAACCTTAACTCATGTCTCAAATTAATGTTAATGATCTAGAAAGAAGAATGTAATATCAATAATAATTTATACTATGGGTTCTATTTTAATTCTCTATATTCTTACTCTACTAACCAGGAAATTGACATCTTGACAAGCCCATAATATCTCATATTGTCAAGTATTTTTTTATCAATAAGTTTCATGATAATATCAATCAACAACTTTTCAATAATTTAAATTATGCAGCCAATTTTACTAGGGTTAAATGCAAGCAAAACACATGAAAACCAAGAAGTAGAAACTCGGTCAAAGTCATCTCAGCATGTATCCAATTTTGCAATCACATCCTAATGCAATTAGCAATGGCCGCTAGCATCCTATGATGTCTTTCCACATTTTTAAACCTTGAGCTCAACTATAATAAAATGTTATCATGCTAAGTGAGTTATGAAAAGAAGTGTAGAAAAAGTCACATGTTTTGTATATATATTTACTTAGTAATTCTTGTACTACACAATACTATATAGTATCTTCACCAATATAACTATGAATTTATACTTCTTTTAATTGGCCTTCAAAAGTCACACAACTACATTCAATGCCCCCCCCCCCCCCCCCTAATAAAAAAGAAAGAAATGAAAACAACCAACATGACAAGCATTTACCCAAAGATCCCATATCCTAACATTGTGGTCTAGAGAACCAGACATGAAGCTATCATTGATTGGAGACATGCAGAGAGAAAAAACTCTGTAAAGCAAGACATAGAAAAAGAAATCAACAACATGATCATCTATAATAAAGGAACTAACACACTTAGAATCATTGACCAATTGTTATCTTACCTCCCTATTGGGTTCAAGAAAAGGTGAGGCTCAAGAAAGCTTTACATACATACATCAATTTAACATAGGGCAGAAGATATCAATTGGAAATTAAAAATGATTAAACAAATAAATATAAAATATAAAATAACTATCCAGCAAAAATTGAAAATAAGACTATTTCTATTTCACTTTTATGTAGGGTAAAAAAATCATAAGCTTAGCAGCCAGAAATACTTCCCACCAAGTGAACTTATACAATAATGATTACGTATAGATTGTGATCTTAGTCCTACAATCAGAGACCAACAATGTCCCAAAACAAAAAGGAAATGATGCAATAATAAGAAACAAGAATTATTTTTTGCATATGGCATATAACAACTAAGCAAAAGCACCAACTATTCCTTCTGCATGGTAAAAAATTTCATATATGAAAAAAGTACATTCAAACCTAACCTCTATTTATGCCCTTTGAAGTATCATAGCTAGGCAGCGATTATCACACATTGATAAATATCGCAATGATTTTGGCACACAAGGAATAAGAAGTGAATAATTACATTCATAATTTGTAGCCACTGACTAGTTGTAAATTACATAACATAAAATTGTCATATAGAGAAGCCAACCTCCAGTAAACTCCAAATTGTACTTTGAAGAGCATATAACAGAGCTTGGATGATGAGTACAACATATACGATCAGTACCGTGTTTCTCATGAAAGGTGATCTTCAATAACCTGGAATTCATGGTAAAATGCACAAAAATAAAACATCCTTTTGATGTAAATCAATCGAATGTATCATCCAACCTTGAAAATACAAAGATCATTAAACCCTACAGAAAAGACACAATTGCAATTAGGCCACCATTTCAATGTCAAGAACAAGATAATGAAAAATAACATAAATTTGTTTTCAAAAATAAAAGATTAATAATCTCAATAATTTGCTCAAAAAAGAATAACATCAATAAGTTCAAATAAAAAAATCTCACTGCCAATATTGCTACATTCAAAACAAGTGATCGCAACAATGGATATTTTTAGAGCAAAAAGGCTCGCTAATAGATTAATGGACAACCCTAACAAAATTTTCTTTTTCCCTTAACAAGAAGAAATGCCTGAAAGGTGAGAGAGGGCACTGAAATAAGAGTGAAGAGAATGAAATTGAAAGGGGAAAAAAGGGTTATGAAGTCAAAGAAGACGACTCCTATGGACATGCTTTGAACCAAATCGTTATCAAGCTCCGTAAGCGACGCCGTTGTCATGTTGGCGGAGGAAAGTAGCAGTAGAGTGGAAAAAAAAGTAGGAGAACAAAAGAACCCCAGGATTTTGAGCGAAGGCTGCAGAATCTCCCACGGCAAGGGAATCCTCTCCAGTTTCCTCTCATATCATCAAGTACTTGAACTTTGCACGACAGAAAACTCCAACCCAATCATCTGTAGATGACACGACGATGAAAAAGGAACACGACGATGGAGCGACACGGGAAACGGCAGGGCGACTTGCGATTGACAGAGGGAATAATCTCAGTTAGGGCACGCGGTGTTGTCGGGTTAGTGAGTGACGACTGGAGAGAGTGAATGAAGGACTAACTTAGTGAGTGCCCATGAGAGAAATCACCAAGCAAACAAAGACGATTTTTGGGTTTAAACCGTCTTTGTACAAAACCTCCAATTTACCAATTTTCCATCGCGTCTATATTTTCTTATTCTACAAAGACGGTTATATGAAAAGGTCGTCATTGTCTTCCTCTTTATTATAAAAATATCATTGTCGCACATTCTAAGACAGTTCAGTATATACGACGTAAAAAAATAATTTTTTAGTAGTGGTAAATTGTTAATGGGACTAATTTATCATACTTTATGTATATTCAGAAATTAAATTTAAATTTTTTATCTAAGGATCAATTGACATTTTTAAAATCAAAATAAGTTAACATGTAGCTAAATAGTTTTTTTTTCATATATATATATATATATATGAAAAAAACTCTTATGTACATGTTAACTTAGCCGTGGAGTGTGAATGACAATGTCTGACATGGTCCTCCCTAAAAGCTAGTCCTACATTTACGTCAATGTGCAGCAAAGCTCCCAACCCAAAGTCTTCGTTTACGGCCAATGATTTTCGAGGGAGCTCTTATACATGGAATGCACGTATCGCACGGCTCAGAGATGGCAGAATGCGTTCCTTTTTGAACTCATATAGTAGTACTAGTAGTTATTACATAGATATAGAATTATAGATTCATGCATCCACCGTTCCTGCCTTCCATTCATTCCACCCATCCCCTAGGGATTTCATTCGCTAATTGCTAGGTGTGTTGTCTAGCTAGAAGAACTTGACCAACCAGGGTATCCAATCATTGTAGTATAAGGGGCAAGTTTATCTTTCAATAGTGCCACATCATCTTAGTTGTCAATTTGTCATTTATCCATAATCAAAACCGTCCATCAATGTTCACCACCCCCAGGGAACTACACTGATCATCATATAATTTCATACTTATTAGCACAACATTGATAAAAGTCATATCATTCTATTCTTGTTGGCACGCATTTGTGCTATATATAAATGAATATCTTGTTAATTTATAAACAAAAGAATTTTTTTAATTATAATATAATTTATATTTTCAAAATTATTTATTTATATTATTGTTTGATTTAAAAACCAATGGTAGATATAAACAAGTTTGGGGACAATTTCCAGTGGATTGAGCATGGCAAAGGAAGGGTTTAGTACGGTGGTATGAAAGTTTGGTAATAATCACCTTCAAAGACTCTTACGCTCAAGTCAAGAATAGAAGAGGTAGAGTGAAAAATAATGATTAGGTATTTAGGTTCATACATAAAGGATAAGACACCCTTATATAGTAATGATTTTGGCGGGATTATGTTACCTATGTGGCATTATGTTACAATATGCAAAGAATGAACTATAAGTCAGTGAGTTAACATGCAAATGTTAACTTCGAGAGATTGGTCCTAGCAGGTCCATTATGGAGGTCATTCCAAGTCTTGGTGAGGTTGATTGGATGACTACATAAGTAATGTTGGTGTTTTGCCCTCACAAGGTCAATTAGCGTGCAATGCAAACAAAGGGCGAAGAATGATATGTTGATCGAAGGTTGTTCCGGAATTATTCTAAATTTTAATTATATAAAAAAATCATGCACGATACATAAGCTAATTAAAATACTAGTTATATTTTAATTTAAATTTATTAAAAACTACACAATTATGATCTATGAACGAAGCTTATTAAATAAGGAGGAAATCCATGCAATTTTGTGATATATAGTAGAAAGTACATTTAAGATTGTGTTGCTGATCTTTCTCATAATTGAATGAAGAGTTAAAAATTCAGGTGAAAAGTATAAAAGTATGACATTATCTATCTGGATTCTGGAGAATGAATATGAGCATGACGAGGCTAAGGCTATAGTACGCCGTGTTGACTAGAAGAACCTGTAGTAGGAGGAATGAATAATTCGAGTAAAGGACGAAGAAAGAAGAGCACGCTGCCAATAGAATAGGTTACTATGTGCAAGTACTATTCAACATTGAAAAGATGCCATTGCGGGGCCTAGTACATCTCTCATCAAGTTAGTCCAGTATAATTTATGAGCTACACGTTGCGTGAGTTGGCCCACAAGTGAAGTTGTTTGTAGATATATTTTTTAATTTTTTTATTTTTCATTTGAAAAAGCAGATCACTTCAATGAAAAAAACACATCAAAAGATATTTCTCATCATAAAATACCTACTAAACTCAAACAAGTTTTATCGAGAAACTATACATCTATTACATTATATATGATATATATGATAGTGAATATTAAATTTTAAAAGAATTACATGAGAGAAAATGGAAAGTAATAAAGAAAAATAACATTAAAATGAATGTGTGATCATACAATAAATAATAGAAATATAAAATACTATATATAAGAAAAGATTGATGTAATACCTATTGGAAAAAAAATGACAAAAAATTAATTATAATAATTTTAATATGTATAAAGAATATCATAAAAAATTTAGAAAAATAAATTGTATGATTTTTAGTCATATGAATAAAAGAAGAAGAGAGACAAAAAAAAGTTATTGGGGGAATCATAATGGGGATATGAGGCTAAACAATATTTCTAAAATTTTAACTTTTGACTGTTGTGAATGATATCATGTCATCTATGTAATCTTCTTCATCTAGTTGGATAAGATTTTATTATTGTTTTGCATTTGAAAAGTTTACGTATATTTGATCACTTTCTTTAGTTTGACATCCTGACAAATATCAAGCAAAACATTATTTTATTGACATAAACATTACTTTATTATACCACAGACTTCAAGAATAAAACCTTTGACATATTATATAAATTATTTAATAATATTGGTTAGTATTTGTCCTATCAATATTATGGATCGTCTTACATCAACTAGAGCAAAATATATTCAAACTTAATTTTTATTGACCTAATTTGCACTATTTATGTCGTTATTTGTCGCTCTCTGTATATAGTAGAATTTGATACATATATAAAAAATAGTATATAACATAATGAATAAGTATTAGTTGATGTTTAATACTATATTTCAAGGTAAAACTCAAGACTTAAAAACTAAAAAATATATATTTAAATTAGAAAAAGGTATAAAATAAATTGGTTCATTCTATTTTGTGTGCATAACACGTCGCAAGTATGATATCATTGATATGAATAGCCTTGGCGCACGATGGTTGTTTTCTTTTTTTTGTCTTTCAAAACGGATTAGTACAGTTGCATGGGTGTAGTACAGTTGGACCATTTTCATGCCTTCTGCCACATCCATTAAACGAACTGTGTCATATAGCTAGGAAAGCTATAGGATAATAAGGGCATGTAACTTTGATGGAGAAAGCATTGGTACAAGAAGAAGAAAGGAATTGTCATGCATGCCTCGCAAGAGGCGCCTTTAAGCTTTATAATCTCTTTGGGCCATGGAGAGGTTTTGTTCTTTTTTGTAAAACAAGTCATCTCACTCCAAATGAGAACTGGCCCTCCCTTCATTTTGGGAAGAAGAAGATGATGCAAACTATCTGTTTGTCTTCCAACAAGAACGGGAACTTAGCCAAAAAGATTAGAAAATGAGTTACTTTAATTAATTTTTTATTATCATATTATTGACGTAAAATATTAATTAATTAATGAATAACCTTTGTCAAACCATTTGACTTATCACTTTTAGAAAAATCTTTCATCTTAATATATCTTTATAATATGGTTTTGAACTAGTACTACTTTGAGTTTCTTTTTTTTTTTAATCACTAGCCTATACAACCTTTAGTGAGTTGCTCTAGTTTTGAGCCACTACTTTCAGTTTCTTTTTTATTTTTTTTTAATTTCTAGCCTATTTAAAGGTTTTTAATTGGAAAAAAAATAACTACAAGAGAATAGTCAAAATTCAAAGGCTTAATGTGAACCAATAATGACAGAATAGAGCCACACACTTCAGCCACAATAGGAGAAGAGAGAGGCGACACATAAACAAGTTTTAGGTTTACAAACTTTTGGCATTCTCTCATCTCATTTCAGTTTTGGATATTACAAGTATAACTCTTTTCTGAATGGTATAAGTAAATCTATCTTAAAAAGTGTACGGAATAAGGGAGAATAAGTGTTAGCTTATTAATTAGGATATGGATGAAGACGCAGACTTTCTGCAAAACACGTGGATGTTAAATTAAGTAAAGTGTGTTGGTTTAAATGAAAGGGATGTATGTCCCTACAATAAGTCTAACTTAGAAAGTAAAGAGATACTCTGGAAAGGGAATAAAAGGGTAAAAATATATTGGGAAGTCGAGTGATAACTCTTATGTATATATCTATTTTTCAATTAAATTATATAAAAATTAGTATTTTTTTTCTTATTTCTTTCTTTTTGTGTAAATAATTGAAATTTTAACATCATTTAAGTTTTTTACAGAAAAAAATAAAATAAAGTAAAGCCTAAGAAACAAATTGAATATATGAAGTTGCTCGTTTAGCACGTCTTAGGCGTTTAGCATGATGCATGGACTCGACGGGTAACGCATGCTTAGCGGCAGGAAGATAATTCTGGAAAGTGAAGACGCACTTAACGCGAGACGCGCGCTGAGCGCGAGTATCGCCATACTCGTTAAGCGTGGCAAGAGCGAAGATTGAGTGAAAATTAAGTTGACCTGCATCTATAAAAAAATGGAGAGAGAAGAAGAAAAAAACATATAAAAATTCCAAGATAATACAATTCATTGTAAAAGGCAAAGGCTAGAAAAAAAGAGAAACAATCATTAGGAGTCATTCATTCCCTTCGTTCCCTTTCTTATTTATTCCCTTTTATATTCATAATCCTCTTCCAATTGTAAGGCCTCCTATAACAATGAGAGGCTAAATCCCCTTTGTTAGAAACTTGACAACCAACTATTTTTGATGTAATTCATCTTCTTATCTATTTAATATTATTGCCTTTTACATTATCCTTTCTTGTGCTTAATGTTATTATTTATGACTTGATCACCCATTTATATGGTAAGTTTTAGGGATAGTTTTGGGAAATGTTATTTTCTAATAGAATCGGAAAAGAGTATCTAAATAAAGTCATCGTTAGGAATAGATTGATTTTGTTTAGCTTGTTATACATCTTTGTTCTTAATTTACTATTTTATTATCTCTAAAAAGGGATTTGAGAGAAAAAATAGATAAATCGAATTCTTTCATTTGAGGGATCTTGGATAGAATATATAAGTAGATGCATGCATAAATTAAAATAATTATAAATAGAGAAAAATCTTTAATATTACATCAAAAAGTAGCTATAATAAATTAAATTTCCAACATTCTTATCTTCTTACAATAATATTGGCTTCTCTCGTCTCTTCTAATTTAATTAAGTAATTTACTTTTATATTTGTTTTTCTTTATTTTAATTCAATTTATTTTACTATTTTTTCACAATCTTTTAAACCAATTCATTTATTATTTAAAAATTATATATTCACCTGCCTAAATACAAATAAAATTCCCATAAATTCTACCGTCAGACTTCCGTTCTAATTTTACTATTTATGACAATTTTACTTATTTGCCAACATTGAGCAAGGTTAGATATAATTAGGTTTTGTTGTTTATGCTATTCTCTAAATTATTCAGACCAAATATTTGATTATCGAAATAAAAATAAAAATTAGATTAAGTTCTTTATATTTTTATCATTAAATATTTTTAATTGGTATCTTTTTAGAGGTAATTTTGTTTAAAACATAATTCTGACATTAATTATAAATATCTCTGGACATTGTGTAAGAACAGTTCTTTTGCTAGATATATTGAACCCCAATGGGTTATCTAATAATTAATTTTTTACTAACTTCTTATGTGTAGCAAAGAGAATATGTCAAATTGCCAATTAATTGCCACCGCCTCCCCAATGTAGTAGTGGTTGTTTGAGATTTAATCAGTTTTTTTTTTGTAGCATTTGACCAATTTCCATTTGTGTCGTGGTTTGACCATCTGTCTTGCTGGGGTCGGATGGCCTACTAATAAAACATGAGCATAATTAATTCCTTGAATTCGTATTGAATTAATAACTGACTAAGAATTCGTGCGCGAGAACGAAAAGCCAATTAAAGTAAAGGAAATCAAAGAAGCTATAAACACCAATCAATGTTATGCATGGATGCTAAAACTAATCCATTCAAGAAAAAACACAAACAAAAAGAGATGGAAAGTGATCAGACAGATACTAACACAATTGGCATATCTCTTTTTTTTTCTTTTTAATTTGTGAATGAGGTTTGCAAAGTGCAAAGGCCATCATTCTAATGATATATTATTAGCTACACATAAGAATCAATGATGATGACCAAACGCAATGCTTATAGGTTTTTTAAACGCTAACGAGAGAATTGACATTCTTGAGACTAAATTGAAAGGCCTAGAATTGAATTGCCCTAGAAAAGAATATGGGATACAGAAGTTCTGTATATCATATCGTTGCCGTGCCACCATTGGATTGCAACAAAACGAAAAATTCAAGTTCGAATTGTAAAAGCCGATCGAAGAGTATAGAAGTTATCCGAGTAAGGGTCCAATAACAACAAACTGATTGAATAAGATAACTCTCGGCTAAGAAATGAAAGAAAGGAGAAAAAGTATAAGAGCATATATATCGATCTTTTTGTCTTTCAAGTAAAGCGTTTTGACTTGAATTTGGACCAAGTTATGTGGTTTATGCGTAATGCATTCTTCTTGGCATTAAGTAATACGGAAGCATACGTGCCTATGGTCATTAACATTCCTATCACCTACGTGCGTGTCAAACATGTATCTTAGAAGCTAAGGCAACATTCAAGAAGAGTAAGACAAGAACTAACCGTCTACTAAAAGGCAAAAATATTACTGTATTTACATTGCACAAGTCAGATTGTTGGATTAAAAAAATCAATAATGGAAAGCAAGAACAGTTTCTATTAACTAGATTATTATTATAGTGCAAAGTACAAACTTTTATCTATTTTTTATGAAGATCTAGAATTTCTCAGTTTTTCGAAAGATTGTTCAGCTTATCTTGGTTGATGATCGTAACAATTAATATAAACCCATGAATTGACAGGGAATCGTAACAAATACAATATGAGTTAGAACTCTTAATGCATTTAGGTAGAGGCTTTGTGAGTTGAATTAAACAATCTCCAATCTCCGGCTAGTATTTGGTGGAGATGCATATTGCACCAGTCCTTTGGACCATATGCATGGCCTTGGCCTGCATGAATTTCAACATTAAGATTTAAGATCAGTAAAAGTTTTTTCTATCTAACCGCAGTCAATATGCTTGCGTTTTCATTCCATGAGAGTGTGGATTGAGGAGTTCCTAATCAGGTCGTCTCGTCACTTTTACAATTTAATGTATTGTTGTTTGCCAATATTTTTTAATAACAATAATAATAAGCACCGATCTTTAAAAAAAACAACATAATAAAATTTAATTAATTTAAATTCATTTGTTAATATATAATATTTTTACACAAACATTTAGTAATTAGTTGCCGCATTGTACTAATAAATAAAATGATTAAATCTTAGTATATATCTATAATAAAATATAGGTTAATGTCTATTAGTAAATAATACATCAGCGAATATCTTAATTATGTGAAATTTGACATACATAATCATAAATATAATATCAAGTTATTTAATGTTAGATTGATTAATTTCGTATAAAGGGAAAAGGTTTTTCAACTAGTATAAGCTTATATGTGTTTGAACTTTGAAGTAAATCTTATATTCGAATTTGTAATTAAGGCTTTCACTTTTCAACGTAAACATCCTGGAAAAAAATAATCACCAAAAAGAATCCTGGAAAAAAAACGTTCAAAAAAGTTTTCGGTCCCCTTACCAAAAAAATAATCCTTACAAAAAAAAATTGAAACTGTGACTTTTGCTTTATTAGCATGACACTCTAACTAATTAAATCAATACATCAATTATGTTATAAAATAATTAATGTTGTTATATATAACACTCAAATTTTTAATGTATATTTGATAACTGCAAAATTTTAATTAATTTGATAGTCAATTTTGACTAAAAATGATTACAATTTCTTCATTTTATTATTGTTTTTAATGAAATGATGAAGAAATTAATATCTTTGTAATTTTTTATCAGCAGAAGTTAAAAGAAGAAGATTTTCTTTGAAGGAAAAATTGATGTAAAGACTGAAAGAAAAAGCCTTGAAGAAAAGTTGAATGTGGGGATAGCTCGCTTAACGCAACAGACCAGCATGTCTCCTCACTTAATGGACAGCTCATGCTTCACACGAAAAATGCCCACGAAGAAGCCCAAAGGCGTGCTTAGTATGAAAGTCCGCGCTAAGCGCGAGGTCGCGTGCAAATTAAGCTACCTTATGCTTATAAAAGGAGTAGGAAACGAATAAGAAATACATCGCACCCCCGAGACTCACAGCTCTCTATTGAATCCATCCTAACCATAATAAATAAATTATGTTCTTCATACAGGAAACCAAAGATAGAGTGTCATAATATATATGGTGGAAACTGGAATAACCTTAGATACAAAAAATTATTAACATTGCATCACTAGCATGTTAGGTCCCAAAATATTTAAATTTTGAATTTATCTTTAAGCATCATTATCTTTATCTTTACTTTTCTTATTTTTAAATCTCTCACCTATTTTATCTTCTACTTTTTTATTTTTAAATATCTTTATCTCTTTAAGTTTTTATCTTATCTCCTAATCTTTTATTTTAAATTTCTTATCCTTCTTATCTCTTACTTTCTTTAAATTTTACACTTAAATTTTTTATCTCTTGCTTGTAAATTGGGTTTGCATCAATCTAAGTACAAATAAAGTCTTTGTGGATTTGACACTCAAATTTCGGAGTACTTTACTACTTGAGATAATTTGGTACACTTGCCAATGAATTAACAATATTTAACGCACATGTAAATTTACTTAATAAATTTTGTGACAATTAATTTTGATCTAATAATTAATTTGTTTACATATATAAATTGTAAATAAAAATCATAGGTTTAATAAAAATTTATATATGTAAAAAAATACATTATTAACATAAATCTATTAATGTACTTTTTGGCATTATTACAATTAATTATAATCTAATAATGTATTTTTTACATATATAAATTTTAAATAAAAATCATAAGTTTCATAAAAATTTATATATGTAAACAAATTAATTCTTAAATACGATGAAAATAAAAAATTTAGATAGAATTTAAATAACACTAATGTAAAAAATTTAGATAGGATTTAAATAACACTAATGTCAGGATGCAAATAATACTAACAAACATGAATATAAGATAAGCGTTTATCATTTTTTTCTTATTTCTCGTCAACCATCATAGTTCTTAAATGATGTTTTATTAAAAATATATACCTATTCCGAAAGTATATCTCTGAAACTATGAATCATAGTTCTAAAAATACATTTCCGAAATAGGTATACATAATTTTGGAAATACATTTTTGAAAAGTAAAAGGGGGTTACTTCTTTAATAGAAAGGGTATAATGGGTAATTGGGATGTAGAAAAGGGGTATGGGGTAGAAAAGGAATGTAAATAGGAAGTGCAAAAAAACCTCCTTACAACAAATAAGGTCTTGGGCGCAGCCCCATTTTCTATAGCGATGCCTTTGGGCACCTTCCTTTAGGGAATTGCTAGGGGCACTAGCAAGATTGCTGATGCACCCAACAATTTTTTATAATTTCCGAAATATCCCTTAATGTTTCTACGGAAGAACCTTCTTCCATGCCATCTCACGGAAGAACTTATTCTGTAGGAAGCCACGGAAGAAGGTTCTTTCGTAGTTGTAAATTACAACAACGGAAGAACTTTCTTCTGTAAATTCTTGCGAAAGAACTTCTTTCGCGAGATCGCACGGAAGAAGGTTCTTCCACAATTGTAACATTAACTGCGAAAGAACCTTCTTCCGTGTCATCTCGCAGAAGAAGGTTCTTCCACAATTGAAAATAACAACAGCGGAAGAACCTTCTTCCGTGGATTCATGCAGAAGAAGTTCTTTCGCGAGATCACATGGAAGAAGGTTCTTCCACTGTTTGAAAATTTTTCCGTGAGTTAATTTATTTTTTTGGTTTTTAAATTTTTGGAATAATTTTGTATATGCTTATGTTATTTTGTATTTTGTATTTTACTATTACAAAATTAAATGCATATTTAATTCGGATTATTATTACAAAATAAAAAAAATATTTATTTAATTCGGATTATTATTACAAAATAAAAAAAATATTTATTTAGTATATATTAAATTTTGTAATAGTAAAAAAATTTATGATAGTAAATATTTTTTATTTTTAAAAAAATATACGGATTAAATATTTTTTATTTAATCTGGGTTACTATTACAAAATTTAATGTATACTTAATTTGGTTTACTATTACAAAATTTAATGCATTAAATATTTTTGTAATAGTAACCCGAATTAATGCATTAAATAGTTTTTATTTAATTCAAGTTACTATTATAAAATTTAATGCATTAAATATTTTTGTAATAGTAACCAGAATTAAATATGTATTAAATATTTTTTATTTAATTCGGGATATTATTACAAAATTTAGCGCATATTTAATTTGGGTTATTATTACAAAATAAAAAATAATTATTTAATATATATTAAATTTTGTAATAGTAAAAAAAATTGTGATAGTAAATAGTTTTTATTTTTAAAAAATATACAAATTAAAAAATATATAGGTTATTAGCACAACGCTCTAATCAACTGGGATAATGAATCAATTAGGTTATAAAATAAATAATGTTATGATACATATCACTACAATTTCTAATGCATATTTAATGCGCATATAAATTTAAATAATAAATTTTATAATAATTAATTTTGATATAAATCATACGAATTATTTAATCCGTATATTTTTTTTAAAAATAAAAAATATTTACTATCACAAATTTTTTACTATTACAAAATTTAATATATATTAAATAAATATTTTTTATTTTATAATAGTAACCCGAATTAAATATGTATTAAATTTTGTAATAGTAACCCGAATTAAATAAAAAAATATTTAATGCATTAATTCGGGTTACTATTACAAAAATATTTAATGCATTAAATTTTATAATAGTAATCCGAATTAAATATACATTAAATTTTGTAATAGTAACTCAAATTAAATAAAAAATGTTTATTATCACAAATTTTTTTTACTATTACAAAATTTAATATATATTAAATAAATATTTTTTATTTTGTAATAATAATCCGAATTAAATATGCATTAAATTTTGTAATAGTAAAATACAAAATACAAAATAACATAGGCAAATACAAAATAATCTAAAAATTTAAAAACGAAAAAAACAAGTTAACTCACGGAAGAAGGTTCTTCCGCAGTTGAAAATAACAACAGCGAAAGAACCTTCTTTCGTATGAAGGTATTTGCTTTTTTAAACTAGGACAATTTTATCCATTCACATAATTGCTGGGTGCACCTAGCAACTCCCCTTCCTTTAAGATGGAGAGAAGTTGGGCTAAATGGCCCATAAATATTTTTCTTAAACAAAAATCAAATATGGATGACAAACTAAGAGAGAGAAATTATGGCCATTGTTTCCCTTCCACTAATTTTGAATATCTCCAAATTTCCCTTCCACTCCATCCACACTAGCGGCGCCACCTCAAATTGCACCTCCACTGCCATTCTCTCCTCCCCACCAAACCCGACAACCCAAATTCTCCGAAGCCTGACACCAGGCTTAAACTTAGTGGCCAGTGGCGACCCAACTCTATATATTATTCTTTTCATGAAAAAAATACTATTCTTTTTACCAGATTCATATATATATATCCAATCAGTAAACGGAGAAAAATAAATATCAATTAATCACAATTAATTACCCATGACACCAACCTAACTTGGAACTGGAGGCGTTGACAACTCTGGTGCAGAGAAGAAAGAGCGGTGATATAGCTGTAAAAAGAGAGCTGGATGGAGTCGTGGGTGCCTTAGCTCTATGACCCGCCATTTGGTGCTCCAAAATCTTTAAGCACAACCGTGACCAATTTTGGCACTACACCTTCATTTGCGGATATGCGAATCCACAAGATAAAATTTTATTATACTTTCACATAAGCATTTCTAGAATTATGCTTACATAATTCCGAAAAATCATTTTTGGAATGCATGTTGTTTTCCAAAAAATAAAAATAAAAACTCATTAAAGTTGTTTGTTTTTGCCTTTTGTCGGGTGCAAAAAGAAAAAAGAAAGAAGAAAGAGGGTGAGGAATGTCTGGGCACATAAAGGAAAATGAAGGAGGTGAAGGAGGTATAAGAGACACTCAAGAGTATTTTTGTCAATTCAGGTTGTTCTAGAATTACCAGGGGTGCAAGAAGTAAGTATTGGGATACAGGAAGTAATTCCCATGTGGGTGCGATATTGTTCAGTAAATTGAAAATAATAACCAGTAAACATATTCATAAAAAAGTTATACAAAACGTAACCATAATGGGCCTTTGTCGCTTAACGAAGAAATGTTTTCCAATCTATATTATGATATATCAATAATTAATATTTAACAAAAAAATTAAAAATGTTAAGTCAATACTTTAATTTTTATACATATCATCGTTTGTTACTTTAGTCTTTACATGAAAAAAACTATATTATTGTCTCTACATGAAAAAACTATATTATTGTCTCTACATGAAAAAATATTTACAAAATTTCAATTGTTTCACAGATTTATAACAATGATGGAATTTGAGAAGTTCAATAGTACAAATACTAAAGTTTTAATTTTAATTTGGTCCTCAAATTATTTTAAGAGATTTAGTTTGATCTCCAAATTTTATAAAGGTTTAATTTGGTCATCAAATTATTAAAATGAATTAATTTAGTTTCCAAATTTTTAAAAGATTTAATTTGGTCCTCAAATTTTTTAAAATAAATCAATTTAGCTTTTAAAATTTTAAAAACTTAAAGACTAAATTGAATCATTTAAAATAATTAAGAGATAAAATCGATTCATTTAAAAAATTTAAAGACCATACTAAACCTTTTAAAAATTTGAAGACTAAATCAATTTCTTTAAAAAAAATCTGAAGATCAAATTAAACTATTTAAAATAATTTAAGGAACAAGTTCATGATTAAGAATAATAAAAGTATGGTAGTTGAGTCTTGTCTTCGGAGAGTTGTAGTTTAACAACTATGCGATCAATTGATTATACCTCCGGTTTACAAATTAAGAAGAGAGTGACTGGTTTTATGTTCTTCATTTTAAGTAAAGGAAGAACAAACACAAATGAACAACTAAAGAGCAATCAATGGACAAAAAAGAGTAGGTATCACACTTCTCTTAATTCTCCCCTAATATAATATATCTTTTTAGTATATGATTCACGTTCAAATAATCTAATGCAATTTATCCCAAATTTCTCCACCGGTAAACTTTATCATAAGAAGCCAACATTCTTTTTGCTTTTCAAAAAAAAAAAAAAAAATACTCCATTCCATAGCGGACAATGAAATTAGACATCGAGTAACCAAACTTGCAGAGGAAAATAACAAGAATAATAATTCAATCCAACATAGAATCAAGCCACCAATTCCTTCCCGACTTAGCAACCATAAATCATTCATTCCAAATCAGAAGCCAATTCAGGTTTGTAGCAAAGTCATCACACCCAACGGATCGAACCAATGACACCATCATCATGCACCAAACACGAGCCAATAGCGGAATTAGGTGACGAATTCGATGCCAACTTGAGCTTGCAGAATAACGGTTACAAATTAAAGTGACAATTTTGCTCTAAGGCAGAATATTTGTATGTATCAGAAGAAGAAAACGAGTGGGAAGAAATTACTCTAGCGAGGTGTTATAAGGAAATTCTTTCAATATATATAAAAAAAATTGAGGAAATCATTCTTAACTTGTTATGATTGAGAATGTGTTCAGTTATAAAAAGAAATGCAAACAACGTTCCAATGAGACGAATTCCAAGCGGAGAGATTATTGATGGAGAAGAGAACTGTGTGTAAGTGCAATCTCTATGGGGCTCAAATGGCCACATTGTTTGCAGTTTGATATCATGTCAGCGAGGATAAGAGCTTGCATCTTTTATTATTTATTATAAAAGCAATTGCAGGCTGGATTTTGATTTCTATTCAATTTTTTATAGGAAGAGGATATGTACCGGAACGGTTCTAGCGTGGATCACTAGTTCGTGTGGTGATTTTTTGTGTGCATATGATATTTTAATTTGTGGATAATATAAAAACTATGTTAATCGTAGCTGAATTAAAATTATTTATTTAATGCGCAAGGCAATCGTTTAATGGCCGTTATATATCACCATTTTGAGTCATGTTGCAAACATAAATTTCTAAAATCATTTTCTTAAAATAAATGACTAAATTAATTCTAAAAAATAATGTAAAGGATCAAAACTCTAAACTCTAATTTATCCATTTGATTATTTTATGATTGGCCCCTTTGTTATACTTTTTTCTCTATCCATGCAACATGTATTTAATACATGATATATATATATATATAACATATTTTAAATATATAAACAAATATAAGCAAGATTTCTTGTAAATATAAAAAAATAAAATTGAGAGAAAAGATTTCTTATAATACTTTTTATTATATACAGTATGTATTTAAAATGAGTTAATTTTATATTTATAAAAATTTAAGATACTGTATCTTTTACATATAAATGTAGTTAAACAATATGATTAAATATTGCCTTCACTAAATATATTACATTTATTAAATGATAAAACTTTAGATATAAATTCTTATTTCTTATATATATATATATATATATATATATATATATATATATTTAAAAATATGTTTCATCGATCAATTCCTTAAAAAATAAAAAAAACAATAACTCTTTTAATAAATTAAAACATATGCTACACTTGTTATTTAATAAATAAAGAATTGCATAAACATACACTGTGGGTATAAAATATTCTGACAAACATAACAGTTCGTAATGATTAAATGATAATGTAAATAAATTTTGCATTATTATATCTTAAGTCTATTATATTTACATTTATAGGGTTATTTGAATATCATAAGTTGAAATAACATATGTTGTATTTATTAAATTTAATAAAAATATTTTATTTAATAAACATAGTATTTAATTATATAATATATTTATTAATTTAATTAAATACAACAAATAATTTCCTACAGAAACAGAGTGACACTGCTACAGTGCACCACCTCCGGCGGAACCGAAGCCTCTCTCTCTCCTCCTGGTCTTGCGCGATGCCCAGAGGAATCGGTCAGAATGAGATTGTGAACAAGTTAGAGAGGGAGACAGAAGGGGCACGGAATTTGGAATTCAAACACAATGGCGAATCACGAAACCCAACAACAACAACAACAACATCAACGCCCCCGCCAACACCGCCGGTCCAAGGGTCGACATGCAGCGGCTCGACCGGCGGCCCCGGCTAGGGTTCCGCTGAGGATGCTGCTGCGGGTAGCGTCGGTTGCCGGTGGCATTCAGTTCGGGTGGGCCCTGCAGCTATCTCTTCTCACGCCGTACGTGCAGCAGCTCGGGATCCCGCACGTGTGGGCCAGCATCATATGGCTCTGTGGGCCGCTCTCTGGGCTCCTGGTCCAGCCCCTGGTGGGCCACTTGAGCGACCGCTGCACTAGCCGCTTTGGCCGCCGAAGACCGTTTATATTGGGCGGAGCATTGTCGATCGTCGCCGCTGTTCTCATCATCGGTCACTCCGCTGACATCGGGTGGTGGTTCGGCGACACCCTTGAGCATCGCCCCTGGGCTGTCGGAGTTTTCGTTTTCGGGTTTTGGATTTTGGACGTGGCTAACAACGTCACTCAGGGCCCTTGTAGAGCTTTGCTTGGTGATCTCACTGGTAAATATATTTCTCCTTAAATATTAAATACATTACATGTATTCTTTTTTCCTGTCATTATTCTTTTCTTCATTTTTTGAATATTAGTATGCTCTCATATGTTCAGTTTGGCACCAACATGGCTGTTATTTAGATCGGTTACTGTCAAGGAAATACTTACTAAATTGGTGAGCTAAATATAATGGCTGATTAATTTACATTAAAATGGGCATTAGGTAATGTTGATCTCCCAATTTTCAATATGTTAAATTGTGCAAAGTAGTAGATGTTCAATTTGGAAATTTTCTGTGCGCTTTTGGTATTGACCTGCAGCTCGGTAGTTTTTATTTGATACATAGACTGCAAATGATAAGGCTGTGTAACTTGTACAAGGCTATTCAAGGATAAGGTAGTTTCCAAGTTGGTAGTTAGAGACAAAATTGCAACAAATGTATGCATTTATTATCTTGTCATGAAAAAAAAATAGTGCTAACTACTATGCACATTTGAAACCATGAGTCATTTATTATCATATATACCCAATGGCTATGAGGGTAAAGCTGGATGTTGTTATAATCTATCTCTTGTTGTCTCATTTGATCTTTATTCAAGATGCGTATCCCATGTAAACTTAAATCTATGCTGGAAGCAGTTTGAATGCCTACTTGTGTTAGGTTATGAGTAGTTGGTTTGAGTTTTTTTTTTTTTTATATATATATACTTTTAAACTTGCTATCTCTCCTTCCTATATATGAGGTATTCTGAGTTTTGAATTTGGTACAGAACAATTTAGCTACTATTGTGAGAGAGTAATCTTCTCCAGGTTCCATAGATCATAATTTCTATTGTATTGCTGATTTGTTAGTTTGCTAAATGTTAGATAGGTTTCAAATTTCAATTAGGCTTTCAGTTTTCTGTTATAACTGATTAACTAAATCGTAGCTGTCATAAATGTAACAGTGAGCCCAACTCATCCATAAATATGAGTCTAGTCTGGATTATTCATGATGTTTTTAGAAGTCAAGGAGCAGAATTTATTTATTTTATTTTCTGTAGGTTTTGGGGGATGTGGAGGAAGTCAAGGGAGGTGGTTTTAAGAAGTGGCTATGTACTAGCTCAATGGGGTTGCATTGTCAATGTCTTATAAAGAGTATTTTTTTTTTATAAGCGTCTTATAAAGAGTATTTTGATCATATTCCTAACTAATGGGGGAAATCTGAACACACCCCTTCATGCCTAGATCGAACATTTGGAATGTGAAGTTTGCAAGAGTAGACATTTTGCAGGTGACCTAACATCGAGACTGAATGGGCTCTAATACCATGTTAATTTTAAAGGGGAAGATTTGAGATGGAGTAGCTAAATGGAGAAGAGAATATTTTAGAGAGAAGATCTGAATGAAAAGGTTTTGTTATATTTAGTTGAATGATATGTTGAACTCTTAATAGACTAAGTGGAGCCTATTTCCTCAACTAAGATTAAATGGGTGTAACTTCCTAGATTCATGGATATGCAATTCCTGAAATACATGAGTCTACTATTTCTTAAGTACATTAAGTATTGTTATTTCCGCTGAACACTCTAATAATAGCTAGAGATTGACATAGCTGGAAATTAACGTAGCTGAAGATTTGATGGAGACTACTATTTCTTAAGTACATTAAGCATTGTTATTTCCACTGAATACTCTAATAATAGCTAGAGATTGACACAGCTGGAAATTGATGTAGCTGAAGATCTGATGCATACTTGCATTCTCATACCCCATAAACTGCATTGTTCTACCATGTATTTGGTTTCATACTTTTAAAGCTAGGGATGTACCATGTAGGAAGCAAAAGACTTGCTACGTTATATTATAAAATTATTTTTGTAAACATTTCTCACATCTACTTGGATGTTTCTATTCCTTTTGTCTGCCTTTATTCTATAGTTTTCCAACTGAAGAAAAACTATGTAAAATCTGAAATAAAAAATTAAGCATCAAACATTGGTAACTGTATGTAAACAAAAACATTGTACCAGATTCTTGGCAGGGAATATGCTTTCTTGTATCTCATGTTTGGTAATAGTAGTAAAGGATAAAAGTCAGCTCCCCCCCTCCCACAAAAAAAAATGATCCCAATAAACGTGGCATACAATTAGAATGATAGAAAATAATAAATTGTGCATTAATTATTACCAGCATTACTTTCTACCCAGATGATTGTCTGCTTGATACGTAATTCTGAATGCAACACTCAGTTATGGTAATTATCTTTTTTATTTTCATCTCATCTTGCCTGAATTGTTCTGTAAATGTGGCCTTCCCCCCCCCCCCCCCCCCCCCAAAAAAAGAATAGAATATTTTTTTATGTCAATTGTAATTTGTTTGAGAAATAAAATGTCAGCTATGAAAAGCAAACAATACATTGACAACCTTCATATTTTGTTTATCTATCTTTGAAATGATAGGCAAGGATCAAAGAAGGACACGTGTTGCAAATGCTTATTACTCCCTGTTTATGGCTATTGGTAATATTCTTGGATATGCAACTGGATCATACAGTGGTTGGTACAAGGTTTTTGCTTTCACACTTACCCCTGCATGCAATATTAGTTGTGCAAATCTCAAGTCTGCTTTCTTTCTCGACATTATTTTCATTGCTGTCACCACATATATAAGCATTGTGGCAGCTAAAGAAGTGCCTCTAAGTTCAAGTGGAGCACACCCTGTTGAAGAAGCAGCAGCAGGGGAATCAGGTACTGCAGGAGAAGCTTTCCTGTGGGAGCTATTTGGGACATTCAGATATTTTTCGACCCCTGTATGGACAATACTGACTGTTACTGCTCTAACATGGATTGGGTGGTTTCCATTTCTCCTATTTGATACTGATTGGATGGGCCGAGAGATTTATGGTGGTGAGCCAAATGAAGGCCCTAATTATGATACTGGAGTTAGAATGGGGGCACTTGGCTTACTGCTTAATTCAGTTGTTCTTGGAGTAACGTCAGTACTCTTGGAGAGGCTATGCAGGAAGCGGGGACCTGGGTTTCTGTGGGGAATTTCAAATATCCTAATGGCTGTCTGCTTTATTTCAATGCTTGTTGTAACCTATGTGGCAAATAACATTGGCTATGTAGGCAAAGATCTACCACCAACTGGCATTGTGATAGCTTCATTGATAATCTTTACCATTCTTGGATTTCCACTTGCAGTGAGTTGCTCTATTTCCTGCTAAAAGCATTTTATTTCGTTCTTTTTTCTGTCAATATTGAAGGCTCCCTTTCTGTCTTCTACATTCCTTAAAAGCAGACTCAAATTCTGTCTTTTTGCATGGTTTCAGTGGCTCATACATATGAAGTATCTTAATTGGCTTGATATTGGCTGCATGATCTCTAGCTTAAACTGACTTATGTTCCTTAAAATGAACAGTAGTATTTTGTTCTTCAGTTTTTCTTTTGAAAATTCTCAGTGGCTCATACAGTGTCTTGACTCAATCTTGACAGCACAGTCTCAAACTGGCATATTTTCTACTCCTTTTAAGAAGAGCATGATGTGACACAAATGAAAATTTGGAAATGATCCCATTAATTATGCACAAGTTTGTGTATATATTATTTGAGAGTTCTATGTAATTTAATTTGACTTCTGGGATCAATTATTTCAGATCACTTACAGCGTTCCATATGCCTTGATTTCCACACACATTCAGTCATTGGGGCTTGGCCAAGGTGGGCAGGATTGCTGCCTTATTCTTTCATGGATATATGATTGTGTGACTATTTATATTTATATTAATTGTTGGTATTTTCAGGATTGTCAATGGGAGTCCTAAATCTTGCAATTGTGTTCCCACAGGTATTGCTTTTGCATTCCTTTTAAAATTATCCCCCTTTTTTTTTTTTGGGGGGGGGGGGGGTGTTGGGGGTTGAGATCCAAATGAAGTTTTATGATATTGTTTGGCATTCCCAGTAGATCTTAATGTGAACGTTTTCAACTTCAACTCTGTTGAGAAGAAGGAAGAGACATGACTGAATCTGTAAATCAATGTACACAGCAAAGTGTATTATTATATAGTGTGGATAATGACTACAGAAAAAATACGATAATTATCTTCAATCCCTTTGCATATCTCTTGAGAAGATATCATTAAGAAATCATGACCTAAGCACTGCAGGTAGGTCATCAAAGATTTGTTTCACACGAAAGATTATAAGAAAGAGCCCTTGAGAGTATGAGCATTTTGTTCCAGAGAAATATACCTGAAAACAGAAAATTTAGCACAACTTAATAAAGATTTTCCTTACTCCTGTTAAAGCCTTTAAAATTAGTTGAATGAAATTTGGATTGAAGGACACACAAAATTCACTGAGAACTTCAAATTGCCTACTCAACAGGATGTGACCTCTGGAGAAACTAATATATCAAATAAATGCACTACTCCATGACTTACATAATGGTCTATGTCATTGGTTCAGGCTCCACTTTGATTTTGCTCATTCATTATGAGCCCGAATTATTACTCAGTTAATTCACTTTTCCTTGATCCATCATTGTCTGAAATTAGATACTGTTTGAGACAAAGTAAGGCAATGAGATTTAGCCAGAGTCGCATGGCTATTTTGTACTATCATGCAGGTTTAATGAAAATTTGATTTGTACTATCGTTTTCTTCCAAATACCACATTTCAAGTAACTGATTGACAGATATCAATCCAGCTAGTATAATTATTTACAAATAATAAAAATTCTGAATTATTTTATAGTTCTAAGGTCATGGTGATTTATCTTTTGCAAACGAAACTTTGTGTGCAAGGATCTAATTTGTGCATAGTTATTTGAATATTTTGAGCTGCTGAGCTTATGTATACCAATGTTTGAAATAGATGGTGGTTTCCCTGGGAAGTGGACCATGGGATCAGCTATTTGGTGGGGGAAACTCTCCAGCCTTTGGTGTGGCAGCTGTTGCAGCCCTTGCCAGTGGACTCATAGCTGTCTTGTTTATTCCCCGTCCTGGTGGTCAAAAGCCTCGAAGCCCTGTATGAGGTATTATGTTCTTTCTGCAATTGGCACGGATTTGTTTTGAAAGAGGAATGATGAAAATGAATGAACAAGTAGCAATAATTTGTAAATAGTTTTGTTTTACTTTTGTTTGATTGTAGTCTTTATATTGAGGCTTCCATTCATCGAGATACCCCCACCCCCGACCCAATTGTTTTTGTAATTTGAATAATTGTTACATGGATGTGTTTTCATCTTATTGATCATTATTTATAGCCGTTGAGCTGATTTTCAGTGTCATTATTTTCTGATATTTTGGAAGCTTTTGGCTCTCTCGTTTGTCATCCTGATGAGTGAGATGTCTCTTTAAAACAGTGAGAATGCTCTGCTTTGTTCAACATGAGGGACCCTCTACTGGCTGTAAGAAAAGAAAAAAATTTCTTGATGTATAAGGAACAATGTAAAAGAAGCAACTCTCATAGCACTACTTTTCCAAACATCTGGCAACTCTCATAATAATCATAAAAGCTGTCATCAAAATACTGATTGAAAGATTATCTGCAATCAGTGGAGAATTTCTTCATTGTAAATCAGTTGCACCTGTATAGGGTGTTGCTTTTAGAGGCTAATGTGGTGGGAATGTAGTTGAGGCATCTTCTGTAGGTTCCAAAATTACTCATGGGCAGCATCCTCGTTCCAACCAATATGGCCTGCTGCTGTTTGAGAATTATTCCACATGAAAAATTCTTTTTATTTTGAGGCAGTGGTGATTGTGCGTTGATGCTTCAAGCATGATATATTGGAATCTTGAAAATTTGTGCGATTTGTATTAGTTAGATGAATGTGCTATTGTGCTGATGGAAACCTTGATTGATATGAGCCATAAGCAACCATGCAAGGGAACTTAACACTACACTTTAACCTAAAGCCTTAAAGCCTTAAAGTTCATCACTTATATGGTGCTCAACTTTTTCACTTCTATTCGATGTGGGACTTTACCTCACACTTGTATTGAAACAGTTTAGCAGAGCAATCAGAGTTCTAACAACTATGCTTTCTAGATTTCGCACATAAACATGTAATTGTATGTAAATGATATATGTTGAAATACAAGTTTGAGTAAAGTCTCACGTTGAGTAAAATTGAAAAAAAAATATAAATGAAGAAAAAACTGATAAATCAAACCCTTAATTTTAAATTAAAATATGATGTGAAGTTTATTCATATTTGTTTCATAGATGAGCTCTTACACAAACATCCCATCTCTATACTCTCTACAGTCTACCTGACTGTGAAAAAGGTCAGAGGAATAGAATTAGCGAATCTGTTCTAGCTTCTAGAGGAGCATAATCGTTGTTAATGTCAAAGTTAAAACTAGAGTCTTGTCATTCTTGTCCCGAAATTTGCATTTTAGTAGTTTGTTACGTTGAAAAAAATTGTGGCTGATCTCCACTATGACAACTTGTTTGAAGATATCTAACAGTATATTTGTACGCCATCATGACGTGATCCTGAATTCTAACCTAATCTCTTGGGTTGGAAGAGATTTCTAGAGCTGCACTGCACTTTGCCAATCCAATTAGAGTGCCAAATTCGAGATGGATTTGTTCCAATTCATATTCTTTCTTTGGATGAGACTGGTTTTTTCATATTGTCCAATGTCAGAACTTTTGCTGTTGCTTTATTAATTAATTCCAAACCATTGGTTCCCTTGCATGATACATATCTTTCATTTCACATCAACTTGGTGGTGAGCTACAAACACTTGGAATCTGACATGGGATGGCCTTCAGTTACAGGGGATTTTTAATATATATATTACTTGGTATTATTATAGAATGAAATACTGATGGCTGAAGTTGCTCTGACGGCAAGGGAAGAGAAAAAGAAAGAGTTTATCTGGTGTGTTTTGGCTAATAACGGTGCAGAGGTAGTTCTGTTCCTCATATATAACGCCATGCTCTCTTATACACAGACTGACTCATCTCAATTTCCATCATCTTGTGATATAAGATTAAATGTTTGTAATTGGAGCACTTAATTCTCTCTCTTAGTGTTTCCTAGCTACCATCTGTCTCTTCTCCATACGGCCAGCTACCATCATTCCCCATTAACACCACTTGGTGGTCCCTCCATGACACCAACACCTACCTCCATAATCCATACACATATTTTGCATATGTGAATAGATATAGATATACAGATATACATGAAGATAACCTTTATAAAAGGGAAAGTGGGAAGAAAAAAGTGCAATATAATATATATACACTGGATTTGAATTTTAACCTTTTGTTGCTCAAAATAAAATCCCACGTAGGAACACAACTACTTTTTTAAAATGCCATTCCAAATCTCTCTCAGCTTTGTTTGAAACAAAACCACAATGAAACCAATCTAATGATATACGTTAGCTATTTTTTTTTTTTTTAATAAAAGTATATAAAGTATGGCGATCCAATGATCCAGCCTCAAAACAACCAAAAGTTCAAACAACCCAAATTCAAAAGAACCTCTCTAAACCTATAACATCAGCTCTGCAATGCGAGCTCTAATCTTATTACTATATCAGCCCCTATATGTTATCATATTTATAATGTTATTTCGTATAGTATCTATATCTTTTGGTTTCCCAAAGCAATGTTCATTCCTATAGTTTCATAAATCGTAGATGGTTTCAGTTACTTTCAGTTACTGCTAACCTTAGTAAAGCCGCCTTCCACCCTTTGCCAGATCCGTAGCGGAGTAACCAAATGATTTCTCTATCCCAGGTATCTGGTTCATGATGAAAACCGATCCACACCAGAATATCTTTCCACACTTTTCTCATAGTGGCACAACCAAAAAAATAAGTGGGCAGTAGTTTCTTTTGCATCACAGAAAACAACAGGTGTTGTTTGCAACCATTCCATATCTCACAAACCGAGTTTTCGTTGCAAGCTTTTGGTGGCAAGTGAGCCACAAGGTCATAACTGCTCGAGGTCTTGCTGCATTGCAGTACATCAATTTCCTCCAAGGCATAACCTCACCATCCTTTTTCCTAAGTTCCATGTAGATATCTGTCATACAAAATCTCTCTTTCATCATCATGTCTTCCCACTTCCCTTGGATAGACGACACTTTTTCTCTGTTATTCAAAATCGCTTTCATTATCCAAGTACTATTTGGTTTCACATTCTCCTCCATCACGTTCTTGTTTTTGAAATAGTACGTATGAACCCAACGGACCCACAAACTATCTGCCTTCCTGCAAAGATTCCAGAGAAGTTTAAGCATAGTGACTGTATTCCAAATTTTCAAGTCGATAACATTCAAACTCCCATTTATAATAGGTTTACAAACATTACTCCACGCAACTGGACTTTTTTTACTAGTCTCCGCACTACCTGTCCACAGAAAAGTATGACAAATAGAATTGATCTTCTTAATCACAAACTTCGATAGCGGAATACACTGAAGCCAATAATTAGTAATAGCGAAACTAATACTTTTGAGAAGCTGCAGTCGCCCAGCATAACTTAACAGTCTCGTGCTCCAGTGCTTTGCCCTATCCACAATTTTATCAATCAACATCATATAGTGATCAATAGAGAGTCGCTTTGTGTTGTGAGAGGAACACCCAAGTATTTGAATGGGAGTGATCCTTCCACAAATAATGTCTGCAAGATTTCAGCTTTTGTACCATTATCCACTCCACAAAAATAAATGCGACTTTTAGTGGCGTTGAGCATCAAACCCGTGGATTTTGTAAATTTATTAACGGCTTCCATCATGATCTCAACTGATATCGTGTCACCCCTGGAAAACAACAAAATATCGTCCGCAAATGTCAAATGAGTGATACTTAGTTTCTCGCATTTCGCATGATGATTGTAGTATAACAAAAATAAGATTTTAATAGGTATCTTAATTTATATATATATATATATATATATATATATATATATATATATATATATATAGAGAGAGAGAGAGAGAGAGAGAGAGAGATAATTGTAATAATTAAATTTTATTTGATAATAGATTTTTAAAAAATATAGATTTATGTGAAAAGTTATATTTAAAAATATTATATTTATTGTATTTAGTATATAGAACATTTAATAATACAGTTTAACTAATTGTATATTAAATTAAATTTAATAAATATTGCAATTAATATCATAAGAAAATTTGACTTTCCAACAATGTTAAATATTATATTTATTAAATATATAGTATATAGTCAAATGAAATGACATTAATAAATATTTAAATATTATTTTCATTAAATATAATATATTTAATACTTTCTATTATATACAGTATGTATTTAAAATGATTTAATTTTATATTTATAAAAATTTAAAATAATGTATCTGTTACATATAAATGTAGTTAAACAATATGATTAAATATTACATTCACTAAATATATTACATTTATTAAATGATAAAAGTTTAGAAATAAATTCTTTTATATATATATATATATATATATATATATATATATATATATATATGTTTCATCAATAAATTCCTTAAAGAATAAAAAACAATAACTCTTTTAATGAATTAAAACATATGCTACACTTGTTAAATTTAATAAAGAATTGCATAAGCAAACACTATGAGTATAAAATATTCTGACAAACATAACAGTTTATCATGATTAAATGATAATGTAAACAAGTTTTGTATTATTAATGCATGTATTATTTATCGTAAGTCTATTATATTTACATTTATAGGGTTATTTGAATATCATAAGTTGAAAAAAAATATGTTGTATTTATTAAGTTTAATAAAAATATTTTATTTAATAAACATAGTATTTAATTATATCATTAAAGTTCATTGTATTTTATGTTGAATAAATACTATAGTTGATATATTATTAGTAAGATTGACTGTTCAGTAAGATTAAATATTATATTCATTAAATATAATATATATTGTAAAATTAAATAACATAAATGAATAATTAAATATTATATACATAAAATATAATACATATATTAATTCAATTAAATACAACAAATAATTAGAGAATTTAAATAGAGATGATACTAATAAATACAAACATGTATTGAATCTAAAATTCAGATTAAACTCTATTTAAAGCTTTACACTATTATATTAAATAACTCTTATATTAATTAAGAAATTTAATTATATCATTTAATTCTACTAATAATCTTTAAAAAAATATTTTTTTTCTAAAATATCATTTATCGAAACTTGATATATATATATATATATATATATATATATATATATATATATATATATATATATATATATATATATATATATACACACTTTTATTAAAAATATGTCAAGAATAAAGCATACTACTAGTAATACATTTATTAAATTTAATACTAGTGGTGATAGATATTGCATCATCCAGTTATCCAGCATTAATTCATATTAGACCATTTATATATCATTTATGATACCATTAGCGACAAATATTGAGCAACCTGAATTAATTACACAAGCAATTAATACTGTCGGAAAGCCATGTATTCTTTCCATTAATCACGCAAACAATGTTTTAAATTAATTACGCAAATTTGTCGTAAAGCTGTGCATTCTTATTGATCCTTTTATAACCAAATAATATCTATTTTAATTTGATTTGATCATTGTGTTCCCATTATTTTTTCTATTTTGATTTGAGTTATAATAACTCGTCGTTTTTTATGGTCAGCTACCTCAAAATTATATGACATCGGGTATTTTATAAGAGAAATATTAGAGATATACTACGTTATTTATTAATATATTAATTTTATGTAGGTTTCACTAAATAACTTGTATTTTCTTTTATATTTATTATAATTATAAGTAACTTATCCCAATAAAAAAATGAAAATGATCATTTTAGCATAAGTAACTTTTTATAAGATATAACTTAATAATTAAGATTGGTTGTACGTAAAATTATAAAAATATATATTATAGTTGTATAAATTACGTCTATGATGTAATACAGTAATAGATATAAAAAATATTATTATTATTAACAAAATATTGATTCAATTATTAATTTAATAAAATATTTTTATAGTATTACAGAAAAAGTATTAGCAATTATTTTATTTTTTAACATTATGTTCATATAATAAGATTATGATAATTAAATTAGAGGAGGGATCAAGCTATTCTCTATTTTTACAATTCATTTATAATATAGTTGAAATATGACAACATAGAAAACTCTTTTTCATTCTTTAAAAAAAAGTTAATGCTGTTGATCTATTTTAACTTACTCTTGTGTCACAATTTTAAGAAATTTCACCACAAATGAATGACCTTTTAAAAAGAAAGAATCAACGATATTGATTTATAATTATTATATTTAATTTATAAGATATATAATGTTTTTTTATTAAACTAATTTTAGATAATTTTTATTAATAAAAACTAGTCACTGTTGATTTTGCAATTGATTAACTATTTGTGTTTAATTTTAGCTCCCCTAGGAATTAGTATCTCTGGTTTCCTGCCTGGTTGAGCTATAAATTTACTATATCATGTAAAAAATTATGCATAATAGTATTTAATTAAGTTTTTCTCTTAATATTAATTTGTTTATACTATTAGTTATATTGTACATTTTAACTATAAAAGGCTTAATTTTTGAATTAAGTTATATTGTATAATATGTATTTTAACTATTAATGTTCATTTTTCATTTTTGGTTCATTAATTTTAATAATATATTTATTAAATATTAATCGCTTTTACTATTTTAATAGAAATATTGTTAAATACATATTGTTTTTTCACGTACTTTTTACGTGCTTTTGTGCTGTAAGGGCCTGAGATAAAAATATGCCACAAATATAAATGGAAGTTTTTTTTTCTTTCTTCAGTAGGCTCATATTATTTAATTGATTAGCAAAATATTCATACAATCAGGGGAGTATCAATAAACTACAAACTAACATAAATTTGAGTGGCTCTTACAAAAGCATAAGCAACTTGATTGACTTGTGTACGAAATAAATCCAAATATGACTTGTTTATCAAACTAAGTTTTTGTTTACATGCATTCAAAATGAAACCCAGTTCAAATATCATGGTCTTGTTGCTTTGAAGATTGTCAAAAACTTGTTTACAATCAATCTCAAAAACCACGTTGTGAAGCCTCAAGTCAATGATCAAGTTGATAACTGCAAGGAGTGATGATGCTTCTGCTTCAACAATAGGGATAGAACCAACGTGAAATGACATGTTCGCTACAACATATTCACCACCTTCTGCATTAAGAATACATGCTCCTAGGTCATAAGACAATAATCGGATAGCATTGATGCGTCAATATTGAACTTTAAGGTGCTTGTGGCATGTTTGCACCAATGTGGTATTTTATTAGAAGATATGCGAGTTTGGTGACCATTTTTGCTGGGACGTTCTCCACTAAATGATATAATCTTTCGCGGTACACAAAGATAAAGGAATTGGTTTATCCACATCATCCCAAAGTTTCTCATTCTGACGACACCATAAACACCAGAGGATGGAGATAAAATTCAATTGCCCATTGCTACTTAAATATCTAATAATTAAGAGATAACACAACCCATTCAGGTTCTCAACCTTTTCAACAATAGGTACGATGCCGCTCCAACAATCAGATACTCTTCACGCGCGAAGAGCCATAAAAACATGCCAAGGAAGATTCAAAATCAATAGAACAAAAGGGACATGTTAGTGGACACTGAACTCCTTTTGTGTATAAATTACGTTGGAATAAAAGAATTTTTTTAGTTTATTTTTTGTATTATTAATATAAACAAATTATTTTCAAGATATAAAATTTAAAATAATTATGATGAAAGTTAATAAACTTATTATCATATATATGTCAAATTATAATTGAATAATTTTTTTTAAAATTCAAAGACTATTTTTCCGTTTTTTATATTAAATAAGTAGAAGAATTTTAAGAGAGAGAGAGGGCAACCCAACTCATTCAAATTACACGTTAGAGAGAGAGGGTAATAAATATTTTTAACAATAAAAGACACAAGATGTTAATTATTTTGTGGAAAATTTATATTTTTGAAATTGGAGAATTTATTATTTATTTTATTATACTTGTTCTATTATAACCGGCTTTTATTTATTGTTTTTCTCGGCTGCCCACGTATACGTGTTTTATTTTTTCTTTGTCGGAGCCGCACCGGATATTCCACCCCAATCCGAACCGGAACCCGAACCCGAACTCGAACCGGTTCTACATTTTGCAGTATTTTCTTTCTTTCTCTCTTCTTCTCACTCAGAAATCAGAATACAGAAAATAGGAAGCAAATCATAACTCAACATTTAGCTATAGATCTCTCTTCTCTTTCTTTCCCGTTTCTCCAAATCCTTCTTCAAACACTTTCCCTCATTCAATCTTTCGCAGTGTTTTCTGTCGATCGATCTTTCTCCCATTCTTTTCCGCCTCTACTCTTTCTCATGTAGTGGCTCTTTTCAATCAGTTACCGCCATAGTTTTCGTTTTTCTTTTTTTCCATTTTTTCTTAAAGTAATGGCCTCTTTTCGACGGACTCTGTCGCCGGCGTATCCCGATCGCCAGTACCTTAACGGTTCGTTTTCAGTCTCCTCCCCGTCGCACAAGCTTCCGTCCTCAAACGCAAAGTACTCCTCGCCGCTGCCGGAGCTTGTGGCGGCGTTCCTTCGCCTCGCCGGCGGGGTGTTCACGCGCCGGCACGGTCGGAAGGGGCAGTGGAGGCGCGTGGTGGTCAGGTGCGTGCTGTGCTTCTTCGTTGGGTTCTTGCTAGGCATGTTCCCGTTCGGCCACGTGTCGGAGGACGTTCGCTCGCACGAAATCTCGTTTGAGATGAAGCCGCCGCCGCTGCCGCGCGCCGCGAACAACGCGCAGCAGCTGCTCCTCGAAGATCGCGTGCTTCGGAATCGCGTGGAGAGGGAGGGTTTGGTGATCGATCCGGTGAGTTTAAGCGCGGAGTGGGAGAGGCGGAGTGAGAGGTTCGATTTCACGCCGAGGAAGCCGCTGATTGTGGTGACGCCGACATACGACCGCGCGTTTCAGGCGTATTTCCTGAACCGGCTGGGGCAGGTGCTGCGGCTGGTGCCGCCGCCGGTGGTGTGGATTGTAGTGGAGATGAAGGCGGCGTCGATGGAGACAGCGGAGGTACTGAGGAAGACGGGCGTGATGTACAGGCATTTGGTGTGCAATAGGAATTCGACGGATGTGAAGGACAGAGGGGTTCACCAGAGGAACACGGCGTTGGAACACATTGAGCGTCATAGGCTTGATGGAATTGTTTACTTTGCGGATGATGATAATGTGTATTCTCTCGAGTTGTTTGACGCCTTGAGAGATATCAGGTACTTTGCTTCACTTAGTTTATTGGAGTTTTTGTTTTTTGTTATTTGTATTTTTTCCTTTGGGTTTCTGATTAGTTCTGTCGTAGTGATGGGTTTGCAATTTGCATCTGATCCGTGTTAACTTACATTTTGAGAGTTGGTTGTTTCGAGTACAAGACGGAGTTTTTGCCTCTTGTTGGTTGGTTTGTTGGTTGCCTTAAGTTAGGTACCATTGTCTCTAAGTTGGCATGCCTGTTTTTTTGTGGCATTTGGCTTTTAGGTTCCGCTTCATGTAAACATTTAAGGTTATATAATTGGGATATGATTGATGTTTGTTGGTAACCAAGGGGAGGGAAACCCGGGGTACTGGGGGGGGGGGGGGGGGGGGGTTCCAATTCTTAGGGAATAACGTGTTTTGAGGAGCAAATTAGGGAGTTTACTTCTTTTTTGTTTAGGTTTGATTTTAATAATTATATGGCTAAATTGGAATGATTTGTTTTAGGATATTGGCTTCTCTTGGTAACATGGTAGTTATAACTGTCCTTTTTTGCAGTGTTGATTCATACTTTCTTTTACTTTTAAAAATATATATAGGCTAAATTTATATAAACTTTACAACAAGCATTTTATAAGAGAAGAACTAGGAAGGTAAATAAATCAACCTTTGGAGAAATTAGTTAAGAGAGTTTCTAAAATAGCTAAAGTGCATAAGTTGATTTTAACTTGTGAGAAAAGTTTGATTTATTTTACCTCCTTGTTTTCTTCTATTGATTAGAAGTTTATTCAAGCTAGGCTACACTTGACATATTTGATTGTACTTTTGTTTTGGCGAAGCTTTTAATATACTTTTTGAGTTGTCTGATTTTATTCTTGCTCCAAAGAATTTATTAGGGAAAGGGTGAAAACAACAAAAATCTTGTTTTCACCATTTCTTTGCTAATTCTTGAAAACAGGAAAGAAAGTAAGGCAACATTTATGTAATCATTAGTGAAAACATGTCAGCTGAATGAAAACAAAAAACTAACCAAATGCACCTTCACATTTTCCCTTTTTAGTTAAACTAAAGTTTAGCGGGAAAGGAGGTTCCATTCCAATGTTAGAGCATGTCACAAGCCTCAATGAGGGTTCACAGTGTTCCTAATAAATGACCTACCAATGAAGGATAACCTGTAGGGATTAAAAATACCTTTTTGCTGACGCTAGTAGATTTTACTAGTTGAGCCAACCATCGTTGACAATGATGTTATCCCTTTGATTGTTATGTCTTGACTGCATTTCCCTTTTGTTGAAGAAATATAATCAAAATTGTCTTTTTCATAATTGAGGTAGTGATTGCCCCTCTTCTCCATAAAGGGAGAAGTATGGCCAAGCACAATTTTAAAGAAGGTCTAAAAAATAAAATGGACTTTTTTTCTTTAATGAAGAAAAAACAGAAGAGCAAGCTTCCATAGAGGCTAATTGGATGAACTTCTGTCTGGCACTATTGTCTTCCGCATGGTTTAAAAGTAGTTTTAAAGTTTTAAAAAAAAATAAAGAATTACCACACCTTTATCTATGAAGATTTCATTCTTAACTTAGAACATCTAAGTAGCTTTTAAGATTAAGCTAAAAAGGTCAGGACAGACACTACCTATTGCCTAAATGAATTTAAGTATTTTGAATTGTTAAATGTTAAGCTTTCTTCGAGTCATATCTATCAGTTTTCTACATGTACAGCATATAATCATGATGTTTTCATGTTCTTAGAATGTAGGTTTGGTCCTAACTCAACCCAAAAGCTAGTGCATGGGATGAGGATTGCCTCCCACTTATATATTCTATTGTGGCCTTATCTCTAGCCGATGTGGGACTTGAGTTTTTCTCAACACATGTCGATCACTGTTTTATCAGCTATTCTGCTCATCATTTAACTTTTATCTTTCTTGTACATTTATGTTCCTATGTTCTAACATTGAACTGATTTTGTAGCCGCTTTGGCACTTGGCCTGTTGCCATGCTTGCGCCAAGCAAAAACAAGGCCATTTTGGAGGGTCCTGTATGCAATGCAAGCCAAGTGATTGGATGGCATACAAATGAGAAAAGTAAAAGACTTCGTAGATTCCATGTTGATATGTCTGGATTTGCATTCAACAGCACAATCTTGTGGGATCCAAAACGATGGCGACGCCCTTCTTCAAATCCCGTACGACAGTTAGACACAGTGAAGGAGGGTTTTCAAGTATGCCTCCTATTGTCTCTCTTTAATCTGTCCCTACCTATTAATATGTTCAGATGTCCTATTGTCCTTACTATTTCATATTTTTAGCCATTTAATATCATCTGCAATTGTTATAATCAATAAACTGATATGACTTTTGGTTTGACAGGAGACCACCTTTATAGAACAATTGGTGGAAGATGAAAGTCAAATGGAAGGTTCACCTCCTGGTTGTTCAAAAATATTGAATTGGCATCTCCATTTGGCTGCTAATAATATAGTTTACCCAAAAGGTTGGGTGCTTCAGAAAAACCTAGATGCTGTCATACCTGTCAAGTAATCCTCCACCAATTTTATTGTGTGTGATAGGTATGATCTGATTAGTAATGTGGCATATAGAGTTTTATCTGTAATTCTTAAAGCAAATGCAGAATGCGGTTCACTTATAAATTCAAATTTTAAAGTGATACTACAGAAAATAGAATGTTGTTAACTTGAGAAAGTTTGTCACCTTTTTGTTGTGTGATAGGTATGATCTGATTAGTAATGTGGCATATAGAGTTTTATCTGTAATTCTTAAAGCAAATGCAGAATGCAGTTCACTTATAAATTCAAATTTTAAAGTCATACTACAGAAAATAGAATGTTGTTAACTTGAGAAAGTTTGTCACCTTTTTGGCCTTGCAACAACTTGAAATTCATGTAGTTTGAGAAATTCATAATGGTTTAATAGCTTTAACCTCATGGGAGACGAAATTAACTTAGCTTTTGTTCATGACAGTTTGCCCATATTTGGTATTGGTTCATCACTGAATAGATGGATGCATGAGTTAGCCACCATTGGCACTAATGCATTGTGTTGGCGGACAAGACAGGAACAGGTTATTGATTTTGTTCCCAAAGTCTCTTGCACAAAAATATTTGCAAGGGAAAATTTTTGCTGTTGTATAGTATGCTGCCTTATTTCTTTGAGAGAAATAGATCCTCCTAGAAGAACAAAAAACCGTTTTAATCAACTTGTTTGATTTTCAACATTATATACAGTTATGTATAGGTGGATGTTTCATCTGGGGGCTAATTTGATGTTAAGCAATATTGTTTCTGATTTAGGCCATACATCAAAATTTTCTGAGTGTAATTTCTCAAATGTACTCCACTGTTAATATTTCTTTTTATTCTTTCAATTGATGGTACTCTTCCCAGTACTTAGTTTTGATGAACTTTTATTTAATTTGCCGTGTACCATGATATATGCGAAGCAGTTGAAAAGCAAAAACCCAAATCTGGGCATGTATCGCATTTGGAGACTGATAGTAGACAATAATCTAATTTACTTGTTAGAAGGACAAAAAGCAAAGGAAAATTTTGAGACAGTATTGACATAATGGCCAAATTGATAGATGCTAACTCAAGACCTGGGGCGGTTACCCAAAATGACAAATTGACGAAACTAACAAAATTGTCTACTACGCCGGATTTTTGGATGGCTTTAGAGCAATTTGAACCCATCGCATAGGAAAGATGAGATTAGAATGGATTTTGACCATTGGCGCTACCATATATACCTCATGAAACAGTTTATATTGGCTTTAAGTGGAGTCAAAAATTGATGCCGATATACCATCAAATAATTCCATCAGGTTTGTTTAAAAACCATCATACCATAGGCAATTATGTAGAGGTGGCAAATAAATTCCTTTATCCACTGTCCATCCAATCCATCCATTATAATTAAATAAAACTAATGGATGGATTCAAATTCATCCATTTAATTTTATGGATGGTTAATGATACATCTATTAATTTTTAAAATTCAATGGATCCTTTAATCAATACTTATTGGTTCAAGATTAATCCAACTTAATAATAAAAGAATTTGTAGGCAATTTTTGAACAATGTTGGCTAGGTTTTTTCGGTCTCTTCAGTTAGGAATACTTTTTGGCAAACATCGGCATGGATTTTTTTACCGACGTTGACCACAAGTAAATCATAATTATCTTTTTCTTTTTTTTTTAATCTCTTATTCTTGTAATATATTTATCAAAATTTTTCTTATTAACATGAATTTTTTTTGGGTATTTGTGATAAATTTTGCAAGCTTATTTTCGGTCAACGTCAAATAATGATATTTTTCAATTGATGTCGGCCAATGTTGTTTTTCGAATGAAGTTGGCTATGGTTTTTTCAGTGTGGCTTTGGTCAGGCTATTTTTTTGTCGATGTCGTTCAGAGTATTTTTGGCCAACATCAGTTGATCATCTTTTTCAGTCGACATCACCTACGATATTTTTAGCCAATTTTTGTCAAGGATATTTTTTGGCCGATATTGTCTGGAGTTTTTTCGGCCAACATAGGATGATGATGCTTTTTAGACTACATCGGTTGATGCTATTTATCGGACGATGCCGACTAGGGTTTTTTCGATCGACGTTGGTCGGGGCTATTTTTTTAGCTATTTTTAGAGTTTTTTGGTCAACATCGACTGATGATGTTTTTCAATCAACATCGGCCGATGCGATTTTTTGGAGGATGTTGGCTAGGTTTTTTTTCGCCGACTTTGATGGGGGCTATGCCAATGTCGTCCAGAGTTTATTCGACTGACGACGACCAATGTCATTTTTTGGATGATGTCGACTAGGGTTTTTTCGCCAACTTTGGTGGGGGGCTATTTTTTGGCCAATGTTCCTGGAGTTTTTTCGGTCAACGTCGGTTGACAAGGTTTTCCAGCCGACATCGATTGATGTTATTTTCCGAACGATGTCAACTACGCTTTTTGGCCGACTTTGGTCGAGGCCATTTATTTCGGTCAACGTTGACTAATGATGTTTATCGATCGACATTGGTTGAGGCTATTTTTGGTCTACATCAGTTAGGGTTTTATTTCATTTGATGTTTGTCAAGGCAAATTTTTGGTTGACATCGGCTAGGGTTTTTGGTAGACATTGGTTATTGTTATTTTTTTGCTAACATTGGCTAAGTTTTTTTTTGGTCGAGGATTCTTTTTGCCTGATGTCGGCTAGGTTTTTTTTGGTTGACATTAGTTAGGGATATTTTTTGGCCAATGTTAACCAAAAAATATCACTAACTAACATCGTCCAAAAAAACACAAGCTAACGTCAGTAAAAAAAATTGGCCCAAGTAATAACCAATAAAAAAAAAACGTGGCCAACGTTAGTCGAGAAATAGTTGCAGTCTATATTGACCAAAAAATTATAACCGATGCGGCCAAACAATAGTCATGGTGGATGTCTGCTAAAAATCACCATTGACCTACTTTGGCAAAAAAAAACCTAATTGACGTCAACCAAACAAAATGGACTTAGCTGATGGCAATCAAAAAAGCCCTAATAGATGTTAGCAAAAAAAATTCCCGACCAATGCCCACAAAAATAAACCTAGTCGACATCAGCCAAAAAAATAATTATGGCGGATATCAGCCAACAAACATCACCAGTTGATGTTAGAAAAAAAAATAGTTTTAACTGACGTTGACCAAAAAAATCATAGCCAACATCAACAATAAAATAGTCCCTACCAACATTGCCAAAAAAAACCTAATTGGCATTAGTAAAAAAAAAGTCCTTCTAGATGTCGACCAAAAAAAACCTAGTCATTAGTTGCCAAAAAATTGCCTCAGGCGACGTCAACTGAAAAAGCCCCTAGTCGAAGTCAGCCAAAAAATATCATTGACCGACATTAACCAAAAAATTTCTAGCCGACCTCAACCAATTGAATATTCTCGGCCAACATAAGCCGAAAAATAGTCGAGACTGATGTCAACAGAAAAAAAAAAAAAAAAACTTAGTCATTGTCGATCAAAAAACATCATTGATCGTCTGCCAAAAAATAATGTCAACCGATGTTAGTCAAAAATTAACCTCAATCGAGATAAATCAAAAACAACCTCAGCCGACTTTTGTTGGGACTATTATTATTTAGAAAGTATTGTGAATTTTAAAATATATTATTTTTAAACTAAAATAATTAATTTTAAAAATATATATTTTTTGAATGGATCAGATGAGTTCTTTTGTCAGATTTGATCAAATCCATTAAACTATTTTTAATGAATCAAAATGAATTTATGAATTATTTTGATCCAATTCATTTGATTAGGATTAAGATTGATGTAATCCGTCTATTTGTCACCCCTATATTTATGTGAAGGCATCATGCATGCATGCACTATTAATAAACTCAAAAGATTTGAAGTCAATCAATCTACAATCTGTTAGTTTTCATACTTGATAAAAATATAAAAATAAATATGAAATTTATAAAACATGATTATAATTATTTTAAAATAAGAAATTATTATTAAAAATGCTTAATAAAAACTAATTTCTAACTTTTCATTTTTGATATTTTAAATACTATTAATTTATTTATTTTTCCTTTAAACTCTCGTGAGACCTTTTCTATATTATTTTTTTTATAAACTACTAAAACTAGACCAAACTAACCGTGCTTTGCACGGGGAAGAATATCACGAGATAAATTAAAAATTAAAAAAATCCAATTTCAATGTAAAAAAATAACAAAAAAAGAAAAAGTAAATCATTTGAGAAAAAGTTACACAAGTTAATAAATTACTAGCAAGATTTTTAGCATTACATGCGATTTTTTAAGTATAGTAAAATTAAAATATATAAGAAGATTATTAGAGTAGACTCTCATTTTGGTTCCTAACTATGGGGATATTGTACTAGTAGTATTTGAAATAGAAAGATGACATAAATCTCTAAAATTGAATTTTGTCAGTCAAGTTATTTCTTGTCCTTAGTCATTCACTAACTCCATTAGCAAACATGATGTCTGCCACTTTAGTAGCCATGTGTGCTGCCACATGGCTGTCTAGTCATGGACACATGTAAGCACAGAAATGAAGATGAATGTTTTTTCAATGATTTCTATTCATGGACACATTATTCTAGTTGTTTTTAGTCCATTTCTTGAACAAGCCAATTCCTGTGTTTCGGATAATAGGTTTTCTCTAAATCTTTTATTTTCTTTGCAATCACAAGATGATCTTGTGAAATTGGGTAACTGATACCTATTTAGAAATTGTTGGCGTCAAAAGAATCCATTATCCACTGCAAAAATTAAGAATAAAAATCAAAAAGTAGCAAATTCCATTTCACTTTGAAATCATACATATGAAATTTAACTTATGTTACAAACTTTTTCAGGTTTCAATTGAAGGACGAATAATCAATGTATGTAATTATTTATGACACCACTGAATGTTTAAAAAAAACAATTTAATTTATATACACATAGCAACACGATACACGGGTTTAAAATATAATATAATGTTGAAATGACATGCTAACAATTTCAGCCTTTATTTTAATTATCACATTACTAATTTATGATCTTTCTGAGTTGAAACACCCGTTGTCTTTTTCACATTCTCATTTTTAACTGCCCCTTAATTAAATGTAATAATTATTCCCTGAGGGTATAATTTTCTTTGTTTTAGCAAGTCCTTCCCAAGGCGGGAAACAGTAAAGACATGAAAATCAGAGTGAGACCTTAGGAAAGGGCTTTCAGAGACTTGATCATTTCAGCATATTATCATATCATCTGGAGATGAGGACTATGCAACCACATACACGAGGATAGTCCATAGTTCTTACCCCCGAAAAGACAGGAATATAACATCAAAATTGAATAAATAATATTACAATGAAAAAAAAATAACAAAAAAGAAAGAAAACTATGATACATTCCTACAAGCAGGCTGGGGGTGGATTGCCTGAAAACTTGATCCGACTGGATGCATGCCCCTATGTCGGCAGGGTCACAGATTTTGGAAAGGCGGCATTCAGGTTCAAAAGTCACCACATAAATTGTGTATCATCTCTTTGGATGACAAGAAACCCTCGCAGTCGATCAATTTCCTCAACAACAATTTTGAATTGGTCTGATTACTAAATTCCTGTTGGTCACTTTACTATCACGTCAGAGTTGCTCCGTGAACTGAAGAACTTGTGTCAGAAGAGTGTAACGAAGATGACAAATGTTGCTCATGAGTTTCATTCGCAAGACCGAGAACTGCTAAAGTTGATCTGCACATGATTATAGGTTATTTTAGTAGACTACAATATAATGAAATTTCGACCTAGCTTCTCTAACAGAATGCAAAGGAGAAACTAAAACTAGAGAATATAGTATGTTCATTTGTCTTCCGCTAGAATTAAAATAATCACCCTTAGAAAAGTTAATTGGTGCAAGATTAATTTTGATTTACAGTGTCAAAGGACCAAGTAGACTAGAAAACAAAGCCAACATAAAATCATTAGATATTTATGGTATCAGGAGACCGCATATAGAACCTTGAGCAGTTTCTCCAACTTTTTGGACTTTGGCCCAAAAGTGCCTCCCACCCAACCAAATCTCATTTTACTTCTAGATTTTAAATTAATTTGTTTCCTGGGATCATATAACAAGCTTAAATTTAAGATTCAAATTCTCAGATAGAGTTTTGAGCAGAAATATAAACAAAGTACACCGTATACAGCTCCTGCTAACAATTGAGGGATTAACACCATAAACTGAGAGAAAAAAAGGTAGCCTGATGAGGTGTACTCAAAGTTTACTGCAGAAGGTTCTAGGAAATTTTACCGAGAAACCAAATATTTAGCAGTTATTTGATTGGCACAAAATGCAGGGGGGCGTCAAAGATTAATTATAAGACAATGAGTTCTTTCTTGGCTAAGAATATAAACACTAGACAGCTCTCTAACAGTTAAGGGATTAATGCTGCATTTTAGACTAAAAAATGTACTCTGAAGAGGCACTCAATATTCACTGCACAAAAAACATTCATCAATGCCCCTCTTTTCAAATAGGCTTAATAATTTTATTTTTTTTATCTCTACTATGACATATGAGCAACTTTGATCCCCTTAATTCTTTTACTCCGATCAAATCCCTCAAGTATTTTAGTTTAACAAGTAAAATTCTTCCAATTGGCTTCCATCCAATTGCTAATAGAAATAGCGGATGCAGCATATAGTTTTTGGGTCTGGCACAAATGATGTAGAGTTAGGGCTACTTTGTTTATCTTAGAATGTTGATTATTGGCCTAACTCAACCCCAAAAGGTAGTTCATAGGATGAGGGTTGTCCCCACTTATATACTCTATCTTAACACTATCTCTAACCAATGTAGGACTTGAGTTTTTCCCAACACCCCCTCCTTATGCCCAACACTTTTGGGCTTGGTGAGTGAATAATATGGTGGATGACCCCTTTAATGAATCTAGGATTGACTCTAATACCATATTAGAATGTGGGTTATTGGTTTAACTCAATCCCAAAAGCTAATTCATAGAATGAGGGTTGGTCTATCTTGACACTATCTCTAACCAATGTGGGACTTGGATTTTTTCCAACAGTTTAAAAACAAAAAAAAAAGCACTTTTTTGAAAAGTAATTTTTTAAGCAGATAGGATTTGTTTCTTGAAAAAAGCAGACCACTAAAAAAAGTAGAAAACTGCTTACTTTATTAAAAAAAAGTTATTTTTTTTTAAATAAACTTAAACAAACGGGTCCTTAGTCATTTGATAGACCATTATGACTAGTAGCATTAAAATAAATTACAATGCATGATACATTATTTTTTGTTTATGCTTTCATTAAGTCATTTAATTATACATGTCACGGTATGTCCTCACAAACTCAGAAGCATGTTGTTATGATGTAACATCTGAAAATCATGTGTCAGGTGATAAGGCTATTGTTTTGTCAGTTATTTCCTTAGTAATTGGATGGCTGACTGACGGCAGGACTGAATTTAGTTAACTAGAAAAGTTAGGGGGACAAGCAAAAAAGTATTCAGAGACCAAAATTAAACATAGAGGTCATGACAGAAGAATAAAAAATACAATTAAGCCATTCAAATAATCATATACAGAAAAGCTTACCTACTAAGTGATGATTTTACAGTTGGTTGGCTGGCATAAGAAGCAAGGGGACCTCTGAGATTAGCATGCCTGTTGAGTGCACTTTCCAGCTGTTGAGGTGGCAACTGTGAGGAGAACACAAAAAAGGTTATTGTTGGAAACTATTTGTCGAGAATCAGTATTGATATTCTGCATTCATTGTAATAAATATAGTTTATAGGCACATAATCACTGATTTAGAGGAAATCAAATATCCTCCATTTATTTGTAATAAGTGCAATAAGCCTATATAAACTCAGTACCGTGCTGTATTCAAACACACGATTTCAGTCTCAATATGCCTATGTTCTTTCTCTTTAACATGGTATCCAACTAAGGCATACACTCTAATTTTTTCGGACCTCCCACTCTATTGAGAAGTTGGATGGTTCAAACTACTCTACTTGGGCATCCAACATCACTTTGTGCATTAGTGGGCTTGGCCACAAATCCCATCTCACTACTTCCACTGAATACATATCCTAGGCTGAACATGCACAATGGGAAAAGATCAATTGCCAATTACGCAGTGTTATCAGGTCCACTCTCCACCCCTCTCATACCAATTTTTAGGCCTCGCAACACTTGTGAATTGGTTTGGAGTGAGGCACGTGCTCTCTACACGAATGATGCTCAACGGTTATACAACATGTGCAAAGACTTGATGACCGTCCAAGCTCCTTAGCGATTTGACGGGCCCATGTTGGCCTACCTTGCAAGAGTGCATACGGCTCTCCATGATTTTAATGAACTTTTACCCCCCCCCACTGCCTCTATCGCCACCGAGGCTAAGACGGAACTCAAGAACTGTACCAAATTATTTATGACTCTGGCCCTTTATGGTCTGCCTCAGGAATATTCTGCCACACGAGACCAAATACTTGGGTCACCTATGGCACCAACGATGCAATCAGCATCTGCTACATTACTTCGGATTTCGTTAGAGCCCACAGTTGACGTTCCTGAATCTACCATAGGTGATTCATCTGCTCTTGTTTCCCAGAGCAATAAGTTTGGACGCTCTGGCACAAGGCCATCGAAACCCAAAGATCGTTTTTGGTGCACCCATTGTCACCAAGATAACCATAGTACTGATTGATGCTGCAAGCTATGTGGTAAACCATCTCACCTTACCAATGTAGCTCAGACATCTCCAAATGATTCCACTTAGCCTACTACTCAATCCAACCTGATCAGCCCTGTGCTACTCCAATGGTTCGAGAGCCACCAAAGTACTAGTGCTACTACTTTTGTCGCACACACCGGTAAATCTATTGCTTGTATCTCCTTAATCTTCCTTGGGTCCTTAGGTACTTGACTCTGGTGCAATTAATCATATTTCTGGTAACCGTTCTCTTTTTTCTTCTCTTTCTACATCTGGCTATTTATCGACCATTACCTCTGCCAATGGGTCTCAAACACCCTCTTCCATCCCTCACTATCGAGTCTGTCCTTTTTGTACCTAATTGTACGTTTAACCTATTCTTTGTACATCGTCTTACTCAAACACATGACCTTGTCATTACATTTATTAAAAACTCTGTTATATTGCAGGAACAGATTTCATGATGGACGATTGGCGTCGGATGTGAATCACATGGCCTATATTATCTCTCTAGGTCGCATTAAGTTTGCTCTTCCACCATTTTTCCATTAACGATTCATGCTCAATTGGGACATCCTAGTCTACCCACACTTCAGAAAATGGTTTCCAGTCTCCATCAACTGTCTAGTCTACATTGTGAGTCATGTCAGCAATTTCATAAGTTTATGGCATCCAAAGGCATCCTTCATCAAACATCTTGTGCCCACACTCCACAACAAAATGCAAGAAAAGGCACCTTATTGAAACAACCCAGACTCTTCTCCTCTATGGCAATGTTCCCTTGCATTTTTGGGGTGATGTTCTCACAGCTTGCTACCTCATTAATCGCATGCCATCTTCTGTCCTAAATGACCAAATTCGCCACTTTGTCCTATATCCTAAGTCACCTCTTCACATACTTCCTCCTTGAGTTTTTGGCTTTACCTACTTTGTTCATAATTTGAGCCCCAGAGTTGACAAACTATCAGCAAAGTCTCTCAAATGTATTTTCTTGGGCTACCATCGCGTGCAAAAAGGATATCGTTGTTTTTCTCCATCTCTTCAATAGCATTTCATTTTTGTTGATGTCTCATTTTTTGAGTATGTTTCTTATTTTGAGTCTACTCACTGATGTCCATCAGGATATTCCACGCAGAGAGCCACCGGCTGCGCAACCCTTTCAAGTCTATCGTCGAATACAACAACCAACAGACATTCCTTAACCAGCCCTTGTGACGACTCATGATGACATAATAGAGGCCATGCTAGATTCTTCCCCGATGCCATCTCCTACACCGGATTCAGACCTGTCTTCTGACCTTAATTGGCCCATGGCTATGAGAAAAGGTATTTGTTTTTCCTGAAACCCACCTCCTTACTATGTTAACCTCCCTTACATTATACATGTCTCTCTTCTTTGTTTTCTGTGTCTATCCCTAGTTCTCCAGGTTTGCATTATCTCGCTGGAGTGGAGGCAATCAATGAAAATAGTGGCACTTGGGAACTAGTCTCTCTTCCGCCTGGGAAATCCGTTGTTAGGTGTCGGTGATTGTATACTCTTAAAATTGGCCCTGATGGAACCATTGATTGTTTCAAGGAACGTTTGGTGGCAAAAGGTTACACTCAGGTCTATGGATAGGACTACATAGATACTTTCTCTCCAGTAGCCGAAATGGCTTTTGTTCGTCTTCTTTTGTCAATGGCTGTCATCTGTCATTGGCGTCTCTTCTAGCTTGACAAAAAGAATGCTTTCCTACATGGCGATATTGAGAAAGAGGTTTATATGGAGCAACCGCCAAGTTTTGTTGCTCAGGGTGAATCATCAAACATGGTGTGTCGACTTCGCAGGTCTTTATACGGACTTAAATAGTCCCCTCAAGCTTGGTTTGTCCGTTTTCATACTGTGGTACAGCAATTTGGTATGATTCGCAGTGAAGCCGACCACTCTGTCTTCTACCGCCACTCACCTCAGGGATGCATCTACCTCATAGATGACATTGTAATAACAGGTAGTGATCAACATGGCATTACAAAATTGAAGCAGTACCTCTATCGCCAATTCCAAACTAAAGACCTTGGTAAGCTTTGGTATTTTCTTGGTAATGAAGTTGCTCAATCCAAGGATGGTGCGATGATCTCTCAGAGGAAATATGCCCTTGACATCCTGGAAGAAACAGGCCTATTAAATGCCAAGCCAATAGACACTCTTATGAATCCTAGTTTCAAATTGTCACCGGATTAAGGGAAACCATTCTCAAACCCTAGAAGATATAGAAGACTGGTTGGGAAACCGAACTACCTCATAGTCACTCATCCTGAGATTGCCTTTGCAGTGAGGACAGTAAGTCTATTCCTAAACTCTCCCTGCTAAGATCATTGGAAGGCAGTCATTCAAATCTTGAAATACATTAAGAGTGCTCCTGGAAAAGGTCTCATTCATGAAGATAAGGGACATTCTCAAATTATTGACTATTCAAATGCAGACTGGGCGGGGTCACCCAGTGATAAATGGTCCACATCAGGATACTGTGTATTGATTGGAGGAAACTTGATATCTTGGAAAAGTAAGAAGAAAAGTGTTGTAGCCAGATCAAGTGTTGCAGTAAAATACAGGGCTATGGCTTTGATAACTTGTGAACTCTTATGGCTGAAACAACTTCTCAGAGAGCTCAAGTTTGAAGATGACACACAAATGATGCTAATATGTGACAAACAAGCAGCTTTACATATTGCCTTCAATCCAGTCTTTCATGAGAGGACCAAACATATTGAGGTGGATTGATTGAATCGGGAGATATTACAACAAGGTTTGTTAACTCCAGTGATCAGTTGACAAATATCTTCACTAAGTCTCTATGGGGACCGGGAATTGGTTATATTTATAACTAGCTTGGCACATATGATCTATACTCCAACTTGAGGGGGAATATCGAGAACCAGTATTGATATTCTACATTCATTGTAATAAATATAGTTTATAGGCACATAATCACTGATTTAGAGGAAATCAAATATCCGCCATTTATTTGTAATAAGTGCAATAAGCCTATATAAACTCAGTACCATGCTGTATTCAGACATGGTTTCAGTCTCAATATGTCTTTGTTCTTTCTCTTTAACACTATTAAATGGCATCTAGATAAAATGTATAAGCTAATAATATTTTCATGTAATTACAGTAATTAGGATAGATTTAATCTATGTATTTATTACTTTTGGTCATAAGTTTATCGCTGTCATGTAGTTTAGACACATGGACTTCACAAGTCTCATCTTCTTTTCCCGTAACATGGTATTTAGAGCCTAATGAGAGGCAACCCTCCCTAAGAATACCCGATGGACCCATTATTCGTTGGTTAACATTTTTTCTGGTAAGCTGCGTGCCTGCATCTCACTTTGTGTTGCTTCAACCACCACACAAGCAACAATGTCCAGCAGTTCCAGCAGGGAAGCTTGTCAAAGATGCGTGATCTCTAGAAATCCACCACTATCGATGACCATCTCCCACCCTGGAAAATTCAAAGTACAGTACCCTATCAATGATAATGGGCTGATCATTTCATCTGGCTCATTACGAAGCCACCCACAAGGAATGTTTTCCCTTCCATTCTTGTCACCACTATTGGCTGCCCATCAGCCTCTTCAGTTCCCTTTGTTCCTTCAGATCATTTCCTACCATCCTTCAAAAGTTTGTTTTTGCTTCGGTATTCTTGCACCAGAGAACCTTCTTTATTTTCTTGCATCCTAGTACCTTCATTTCCTCTTCTGTTTTCATGCTTTCCCATTCAGGTTCCGTTTCTTGGACCCAAAGAGCAGATCAAGGTCAAACTGAGGCTGGGAATGCTAGAGAAAAGCCCTCTACAAACTTCCACATGAGGACTTAGGATTACTAGTTTCCCATATAGTTAGTACAACTGGAATTCCTAAACATTCCTCCTTGAGTTCTCTCTTATATTTTGTCTATTATTAAAATGTCTCTTGTTTTCTTTTCCTTTAACATTTATGATTCAAGATAATAAAACAATGAGATTTTATGCAAGTTGAGAATGCAGTACCTGCAATAATACATGAAAAGAACGAGGCTGTGTCTGATATACACATTTTAAGAATCCAACCCAAAGTTTTGGCATACGCCACACCTGCACTCAGTATAGAAGTAAAACATCAGCAGTCCGAAGTCCATATATCAGAGTAAGCTGAATTCCAGATAGCATACCTGTCTAGACACAAGTTTTGAGAGTATCTCCATAACAAAATCAACCTAAAAGCAGAACATTCAAATTAGAAGTATAAGTTGATGTTTTCTCTATGTCACCCCAGATGTGATCAACCTAAAAAGGGACCTGTCTTGAAAGGCAGGATTTCCTTTGAAAATAAAGAGGGAAATTGAGAAGAATCATTTATAAAATCACTAAAAGCACCACTCAGATACCTTATTACCGATCTATTATCAACTTCAGATTTTTTTTTAATATCATGAATACACTTCAAAATAAAGGATTAAGCCAATTTTCAAGAAATTGGTTTAACCAATATGTTTTGACACAGTGGTTAAACCAATTTATTAAAAATAAAAAGGCAGAAATTGAAAATATAGCTTAGTGAGCAAAATCTCATAATAACAAATGTTGAAAAAGAAATTTACCATTGCAGGAAAAGCATCAATTGCCTGAATAACTGTTCTCATGAAAAGTAGAGGCAGCGGAGTTTGATCAACCTGAAAATTTAAACAATATAGCCATTAAGATTTGAAGTAAATCCAGTATTATTGCCCAATACACAGAATCTCCTTACCATCTGGTTCAATGCCTTTGCCAGAACCTGTTGCGTGAACACTGTACGTTGCTCAAAACAAGCTGAGCAAGCATCTGTTATCTGATGGTGCAAAAAAATAATTCAGAATTCACCACTAACATTTTTTAGGTTGATAAAATATGACTTGTGCAACTAACATTGATGAAAAAGATCACACAGCTAATCAGACTTGGGTTTGCTAACTGTAATAGCCTTATGGAAAAATATTTGGATTATAGATGGTGCAAAATTTGAATCCTAAGAATAATTACACAAGACAATAAAAGTGATTTGCATCTTAATTATGTATAAACAATGCTAGAGCTTTTCAGCACAAGATAAATAATGATTGCATTATTTCTAAACAATGACAAATTGAAGGCAGCTATAGAGTGGCAACAGGTATTTTAAATTTCTCATGAGAGATTGAACCAGTTTATAGGGAAAAAGACATCTGGAAAAGAACTGTTAACTGCACCAAGCGCAACACAACAGTGCTTATGGGTTTTTTTTTTGTGGGGGGAGGATCAGGAAAAACAATGAACATTTAACTGCATCAAGACACAAAAACTGTCCTTGTTGGGTTTTGATATGTACACAAAACGTCCCCCTTTTCCCAAAAATGAAACATGAGAAACAAGGAAGGTGACAAGTACATCACAATTACAAAATGACCATAAATAAAGCCATAAAGACTATATACCAAAACAGTTTGATGATTTGAACTAGAACATTCTTAAGAAATACATTGACTAAAATTACGACAATACAGAATTGTAACATCAATTCAAATACAACCTACCTAGTCTGCCATAAAGAAAAAAACTCTTTTTTAAATATAAATAACATTTACTTTTGCCCCCAGATGCAGGGGAGAAGCAAAACGGTACTCAAAGCATAAGTGTAGATGATAGAAGACATGCCTTCTTAAGTGCAAGGCCATCCTTCTCAGGAACAATTCCATGGATTGCAACCAACACTTCTACAGGTGTTAAAGCTGGACCCGTATGAGCTGAACCCTGCCATGAACAGCATTAAATTCTTAACCTATCTAGAAAGGAAAAGGATAAAGAAATAAGCTTACAGTTAGGAAATTTGTTAAAATTTCACATTTTATTGGAGCCAACTTAAACACAAGCTCTCATGTACCCAAAAAGAACAGGTATATCAGCGTGGAGTGTGAATGAAAGTGCAATCAATGCCCCAAATCCAAGGCGTCCAACAATAATAATCATACCAGACAAAAAATTTGAAATTCAGCTTGAGAATTCACATATACCTGTAGTATGTGAGCAAGTGCTCTTTGAAACTTTTCCAATGGAAGATCAACAAGCCGAGGGAATATTGGTAAAACCTGATACCATAAAAAAATTGAAATTCAACCTGATCAACAATCCTCAAATATTTTATATGCCAGAACAAGAGGCCCCATACAATAACACAATTTTATTTTAAAGGAAATTTAGCAAGAATATAAATAGAAAAGTAATAGAAAAAGAAAGCTATCAATATAACCTCTTGTTTGGAAAGCGAAGACAGTAACGGGACAAGAATCGTAACATCCTGCAATGGAGGACCAGCATAAATAAGAAAAGAATCAAAAAATCTAACCATTGGTGGAAAAGTTTGCAATGCTTTTGGCTGCTATACATACCCTAAATTTAGTTTCATACAAATGTTTAACGGTAGATATCAAATCAGAAGATGGCGTCGTGTCTTGAGTCAATATTTGCAGTACCTTAAAGAAAACAACATCAACATTAATGTCCTCTTTTAATATTCTAGTAATCAACCTTCAATGATGGAACAAAATAGCAATAGTCAGAAATGAGAACAAGAAGCTACCAGTGTCAGAAGATTTTCACTTCCTTGTGGTGGATCAGATATGATATGGAGCAATTCAGAATAAGATTGCCCTAACGCCCTCACAACAACAGGAACGTGGCGATGAAAAGCCTGCAAAAGCATGAGTATAAAAAGTCAGAAGCATTAAAGAAAGAACTACTACTTCCAATAATAGCTGTAAAGAAAAATCACAATGCAAAAGGTAAAAAGGTGAACTCATTACAAGCACAAGGCCATGATTCATAGTCATAGCCTTATGTGAAAATTCTTTCATTGTGAAGCAAATATTTACATGTGTATACGGTTCCACATAATCACATGAGCAAACCTAAACCCAAAGATATATTGCATGTTTGGATTAAAATTTTCAAACGAAAGTTTGGGTTAAACTTAAGTTTGTAAACTGAGTTTGATAAGTATCTCCAGTCTTGCTTTTCCAAAACTCAGTTTCCAAAAATTTTACTCTCAAACATACTTTTTGAGGGGGAGCCAAACATGACTCCAAATTGATTTTTCTCTCAAACATACTTTTGGAATACTCCCACCGGAAATCCAAACATACCCTAATGCCCAATTGAATCAGACAGATGACAATTCAGGCACCAACTCTCAATCTCATACCATGATTTTTTTGTCAAAGTCTATTTACTATGCTACAAAGACCAGGGCAAACTCCATCAGTCATGCGTGTTACGTTCAATAATATTTAGATTCTACTGTGTGTGTTTTACATGCATACTAATTCACTGTATCCTACAATAACAAAACTGCTAAACATAATCACCAAAATGATACCTGTTTTACAATTTTCGGGGCTTGTCCATACACATTAAATACTATCTGAAGAAGACTGGGTTTCTGCAAGGATATGAAGCATACATGAGTCTTAACAAAAACATATGAAATTGTAGTCATTGTCAAGAACTAAGCTTTGCATGAAGTATACATAAACTAACCTTTGTGCATAAAGCAAAAAACAAAGAAATGAGGCGTTGAGCTTCAGAAAACAATATAGATGGAACACTTTGAATCGATGGTTTAGCAAATATAGCAGTGTCATTTTCAGAAATTGTGGACTCTGAAACCTGTGAAGTACAACTTATTTCATGACTTTCAACCTGTAAAATTAAGTATGCACTATCAATAATCAGTTTATCAGGCACGACAATGACTAAGCCACATCCCGTTAACTGGGGAAGCTGTTTAAGCATGGAAAAACACACAAAAAAGAATAAATAATTAGGAAAAAAGATATTTAAGCCTAATTTTCAATTCATATTTCATGAATTTTCATTACTCATGTCTTAAAACCATAAACAAAAAGATACATATAAAAATTTAACAGAAATTAATTTTCAGATGTTCTATACATAATAATGAATCTGACAAGAGTCAAATAGAATTTATGAGAAACAAGATTATTCTGGGACACGGTAGCAACAAGATCAGAATCAAATAACTCAATCCAATATATTAGAACTCTGCACATCAATTATCACAAGGAACATTAATTAGAGAAATGACACGAGAAAAATAGTACAACACCTCTGCCTCAGCTATTTGTTCAGTATGTCCAGATTGCAAAAGACCTGTATCTGAAACTTCATGGTCTACAGCAGAAAGCAGCATTTTTGTTGCAAACTTTTCAACATCTCCTGATATGTAACTAAGCTGAAAGAGCTTGTTTGTCACCTGTCCAACATAAGCAAGTGTATTCAGTTACATTATTAATTAACGTTCTGCTAGATTTCATAACCAAAAGCTTTTACAGTTTATACCAGCCGAATAGCTTTTGCTCGAATCTCATCCTGTGGGTGAACAGCACACTGCCATAGTAAATCAATTAATTAGACATTGGAAAGATATCAGTTAAAAGTTTATATGAGAGGAAAAGGAAAACCAAGGTTAAGAAAACAGGCAAACAAATAACGGTTTAAATATTGGCCATTTTACAAAACATTGGTGGACTTGGTACTCAAATACATAGAAAGCAAAATATTTTTTTTAAGAAGTATTGGAAAAAAAATAATGGTGCACGGTGAGCAAGCCTTGGCACAATTATTGGTGAAAAAATAATTGGCCAATTATTACTATTAAAGTACATGCATTAAAGTGCCAGCCTCCAACATGCCAGATTGCCAGAGATGCATGACTATAAATAGATAGACAAGATAGCATATACTATCCAAATGACACATATTCTGCTGCTAGAGTCTCATGAATGACAGCTTACCTTCAATGCTATTCCTAAGCAGGCTTGACGATTTTGTGGACGCCCCAAAATTAAACTCCAGATAGCACCAAGGCCTTGAGTCACACGTTCAATGTCACGAATGATTTTTCCATCATGACCAATAACATCAGAATAGCAGAGGTCGTTTAAAATCTTCAAGGATGACTCAGGCAAAAGTGGAACTTCACCAAGAAGTCTACTAAAAGACTTGTCTGAAGCTGGAAAAGAATCCAACAACGTCTTGGCCTACAAGGAAGTAGTATATCCAACTTTTAAAACAAAAACATTGAAAATTTTTGTTAAATAAGACCAAACAACTAATTGTGAGCATACCAGACCCAGGAGAAATTTTTCATATAAAACAGCAGAAGATGAAGCATTTCCAACTGAATCCAATATCATGAGGGAGTGCAGATGATACAAAACATGCAGTACAAGTTCATGCCCCTGAAGATCCATTAGTAAGTAATAAGTTAGAATTATACAAAAGAGATTAATGCACGCAAACAAATTTTAGAGACACATCTGTAAATGGAATCTAATCTGCAACAATAAGCATTAAAAATTGACTCTAGAATCCAGACAAAAGTTTTGTATCTAAGCAATATTGTCAGAATCAATACTTGTAAAAAATTAGAGGTGATAAAACAGAACTCTTCTTTACCAACTAGCCACCCTTTTGAAATTCTTCATTCTTCGGAACAATAGCCATGATTCCACACCACCCTAATGTATGCAGATTGGAAGAATTCATAAAGACAAGTTCAATCCTTAATCATCCAAATTTCTCTATATCTGTTTATCATGTTCCCAAACATACTTTACAGCTCATTCTACACTAAGTAAAAACTTATATATGAGCTTCAAAGTTCAAATACTACACTATAGTATGCGTTAAAATAGGAGAAACAGAGGGAAATCAAGCGAAAAACGTGTACCAGAGTACACAGTGGGTGCATGTTTATATAGGTTAATTACATTGATTGTACATAAATAAAGGATATTCTGTTTCCTCTAAATCAGAGGTTATGTTCCTATAAACTGCAATTATTAATAGAACCAGAATACTAATTCTGATTTTCAACAGTATGTTTTAGCCTAGCAGTATACACTTGTAATGGCAGATGCACTAACAAGTTATTGATATTTGATAGTCAATCTATGGTCTGAAGGAGAGCCTTGGCACAATTGTAAGGTTTGTTGCTTTGTGACTTGGAGGTTACCAGTTCAAATAACCCTCTCTCCACTCACAGGGGTAATGCACAAATCTACCCTCTCCCCAAACCCCACTATGGGGGACCCTTGTGCACTGTGCCACCCTTTTTTATAATCTATGATATATCTACAAAAAGATCCACAAAAATCAAACTTAATAAGATGATCTGCTTCAAAAATGTAGTGGAAATTTACCGGTACCACTATGATTTTTTAATATATCAATCGTTACTTTAATATAATTGTATTTATTACTTATGATCATCTGATAGCAAAAGAATATCTGAACCATAAAATACCATTGTATGCATTTTACACTCCTTCAATGAATGTGTGTATGTCTAGTCCATTTCATAATATAAAAATAATGGGCAATTCTGTTACTCCTTGACAGCTAAAAAAAGTGGGAAGAAATACATTTAACAAATTACAACAGATTTTAAAATGCAGAAAGGGCACCTTTCGCCAGTGGTCTTCTAAAATATGTTTTTGCAGCATCGTAATAAACTCATCGTTGTCATCAATCTGCAAGGGAGGGCCAATATAGTATTTCATAATGCAACTCAGAATTCACAAAAAAAGAAATAATTGGAGAGGATGCAAGCTCCAAAGTTCCTTATGTTGTATACAATTAGCTTTTGTTCATAGAAAGCTTGAATTAATGCCATTTCTTTTACATCAAGTGAATAACTGTGGTTTAGTGCTTCATTCAAGTAAATATATTCCTCCCATTTTTCATTGTTAAAGTAGCAAAAAAAAATATGATACTTTGAGTATGTATTTCTTTAGTAAACTTTTGCAAAAAATAAGATATAAACAAGCACATTTATTTACTATAAATCTTCTTTCTTCTATAAACTTACAATCTAAATTTTCTTAGTTGTACCTCTAAATTTCTAATGGTGAAGGTTAGTATTGGCTGTATATAGTAGCATATAAATGATTATTAACTAAACATTAAGAGATGCAATCATTTGAATACAGATGTTAGACACATGAAAGATATAAAAAAAACAGTAATTTAATGTCTTTGATATAAATAAAATCTAACACTAAAAAGAAGAAACAACTTTCTACCTGTGCAACTAGTCGAGCAAGTAGTGGCATGCAAAACTGCTGACAATCTGTCCCATGCAAATGTTTGTATGAATCAATTATACGCCTAACAGCCATGTTTTTCACCTTACTTCCCTGTTCTTCGGATAGTTCAATATAAGGCGGAAGCTGTGGTAACTCCAGACAGGTGTCTTCCAATGTAGATTCAACTTGAACATCAATAGAAGACTGATCAATCTCGAAAATTGATGAATCTGTCCCAATTGTTTCAGTATCTTCTGACAGCTTCGCTTTACTCAGATCCTCATCTCTTAAATCAGTAGAAGAGAGTGAGGGATCCAAGGAAGTATCTGCTTCTGTAATCTGATGAATATCTCCAGGCATTTCCAGAACCTCTGTTTTCGGAGTTACTTGATCGGGTCCCGAAACTGGGGAACCTTCAGAGATAATATCATCATTTTTTATTTTGACCGTCAGATCTGACAGAGTATTGTCATCAGCAGTCATGACAGGAAGTGAAACAGGCTTAATGGAAGACACAGGTTCATCAAACTCTTTTGTGGCCCCAGTATCATCTGCAATTGATACAGTTGCTCCTCCAGGAGTTACCACTACACGCCGGGGATCCAGGCGACGGGGATCCTGAAAATTTGAACCAGATGGTTCAAGGTAAACAGGTTGTATTTTAATATTATCTATATCCAAATTTTGCCAAGTAGAAGCCAATTCTGACAAAGAAAACCAAAATTTACCCGTCGTGGATCACGTTTAGAATCAGCAGGCTGGTTACTGAAGTTAGAGGTGTCAGATGGCAATGAAGTGGTAACAGTAACAGTGACAGTGGGCGTAGGTGAAGGGAATGAAGCTTGGGCAGTACCAGACAAGGATTGGACAGAATTTATTGGAACAGAAGCTGCTATAACCTGAGATTGACTGACTTGGGAGCTTAATTGACGTGTTACTGGTAAATTTGCAATCCTTGCTAGTGGTGGGGGGGTCTTTGGTAAGTGCTTCATATTAGTTATGACAATATCAGCCAACAGATCAGGATGAATCTTTGAAATGAGAATTTCAAGAGATTCAGCACCTCTCTCTCCTTCAGCAAGTAAAGCACCAATTACAGCAATCATTTGCTCCACAGCAGTTAGTTCGCTATCCAGCACAGGAACATTAGCTGATACTCCATTAACAGAGCTAAGATCCTGCCTAGAATCATTTATTTGAGCTGGTAAAGTAGAGTGAGAATCAGAACCAGAACGAATTCGCTTAGAGATGGTATCATGACCATTGGCCAATTGTTCATTATCTAGAGGAACAGGTCTTTTTCTAGATAATTCCCCTGAAACAGGTGACTGAGTTGATGGTTGATCATCCTGAAAGTTAAAAATCAAATTGAATGTGATATAAGTGAAGGGGAAAAATAATAACTTCTGCTCAATATCAGCAGCCTACTTTGAAGCAAAAAATAGCAAGTCAACAAATACCTTGCTCACCCGTGCATCGCGGGTAGAACGATCACCATTTTTAATCATTTTATCAACTTGCCGAATGACCTGATCAGCAGCATCCCCCGCATTCATAGCTCGCAGGCTCCTTATTAGTCTTTCTCTAGACTGCAAAATATTAACAAAATATTTCTCTGAGATCATGAGTCCAATCATGGTTAGCCACACAACACCTGTCCATATCCTTTAAACCTATAAGCAAAGGGTCCCAATAAAAAAATTATCTCCACAGTATTCTTCCTACCTATGCTTGCTAGTATGGACTTTTTTCTTAATTATAAAATGCTTAATTGTGTGCCAAAATTGAAAAGAAAATGGCACACTTCTTGAAACATGGGAAAACAGTAACCAAGTACAGGAAAAATTGTAGTCAATTCCTACATGACATATTCTAGGATTCCATCTGCAAGCAAATGTGAAATTAAAGCAATATCCATCAACAAGGAATAGTTTCTCTAAAGTAGAATGAGCTCAAGTTTGAGAAATATCTGAGAAAAACCTTTAAGAAGTAGGACCACAAGTTACATGCTTAGTACTGATATGTAATTTGGGTGTGTACTGTGTAATGATATATATGAAAAACTTGCAATTTTTGCATAATACAAATATACAATATATTGCCATGATTCCATTTGGCCAACTTTTCACAGATACAAAGTACTTAGGTGAGAAATGTGTCAGATAGTTTTAAGATAGAGGCTCAAATATAAAATACAAGCACATTTACCTCTAGTATTGGTGAATAAGTGCACCTAAGAAATCCTAAAAAAGCTGTTCTGAAGGAGTACTGAATACTAGTAACATGACATCCTTTCACTCTTTGAAAATCTGGATCAAAATCAAGCAATGCTGAAAGAATAGTATCATAGTGTTGTGGCCTTTTCCTTGCGATGGCTGCTAAACTGTCAAAATAAACACTTTAGAGGGTTAGGTTTGATGTGACAATGACAGGAGGTAAGAGAAGCGAAACAATATCTAAACCACATCAACTACAAATTATGCCATGGAGCAACATAAAAGTAAAGCAAACACAGAAAATTTATATTCCAGTACTGGGGGAAAAGCATATCAATGAAGGCACATTCAGAATTCTAGCTACAATGTAACTGAAAACCGTCAAATGCGAATATTTATTTGAGTGTCAATAACAAAACTCAATCTATGCACAATTGTCAAAGCATTGCATTTAAGTGATCCTAAGTAGCAATATCTTTCAAAATCATACTTACCGACCTAGCCGACATGCTTAAGTGGTGGACAACCACTTTTAAAGAATGTTAAAAATAACCTGACTGAATCGCATGTCAGGTGTTCAAAAAGCTCTTATTAAAATTTTGGTTATCATTGTTGTTTAAATAAATTAAGAATTCATCTATAATGAGCTGATCAAGGAAAATAGGTATTTAACTAATACTTGCTGGAAAACATAGAAAGTGTAGAAGCAATGGGAAACTGACTCAAGAAATAGGTGGTGTGCAGATATTCTTTTCTTCCTATTTATAATTGCCAGAGCACTTTTAGACTAACATATTTTCAACAGATAAAAAATTAGTCACAGTGCTGAACTATCTGCTAATTCATATATTTCATTTGTAACTTTTACCAAATCTGAGGGTTTTTATTTTCATAAGAAAAGAATTTTTTAAGGAAAACACAATACAAATGTAGAACATAAGATATCCCTAAGGGAAAAAGACACAAAAAAATACTAAAAGGGAAAAAAAATCAAAAACCATGCAACAGAGCATGCCAATCTCTCTGAAGATCTATCAAACACACTCCCCTAAAAAGACCATTGGCAGAGCATCACAAAGAAACTAGAAAAACTAAATGAGAAAGAAGACTGCTGAACAGAGGAAAGTCTAATATTTCTTTCCAACCAAATACACCAAAGAACAACAAACTGAGAGCAATGGTAAATCTTTTCGGCATCTCTGGCAGTGTTTTTGTTTATCTTAATAAAGTTATTCAAAATAAGAAAAACTACTACATACTGCAATTCCCTCACTTCATACTCTAACACTCTAACTTATATCTTCTATTCATTTCTATTAATTTCATATAAACTAAGCTAAAGGAACAGTTTTATTGGCCATGTAACACAGTAAAACTGAAACACAATATAAGGAACCAAGAATGGTATGCTTCAATATAAGCCAGTCCTCAAACCTCAGTTTTTATCACAAACCAGAGTTATGCCCAACTTTTATACTAGATAAAATAAATAAATAATATGAACAAAAGGGGAAGAACAGAAGACTTTTAGATGCTGCCATGGCCACTGGCCAGATATAAGAATACATAACCATTACTAAAAATAAAGGCAGACAGGAATAGAGTGCATAGCAGAAATAACACAACCATAAATTAGATATGTCATATTTTTCTTATATTTCTTTACTCAATTTTGGGGGCAGAAGCTGGCCACCAACTATTAAAATGAAACTTTATTATAATTCTGCAGTGACTTGAATAAAATGCCATGAAAAGATGGTCAAATAAACAAACATGCCATTGCCCTAGGAAAGAACAACAGTGGCTATGATTTAAATTTTAAAATTTTTCTTAATCTTCAAATTCATGTATCCTTTTAAAAATAGTTTGCAAGCAGAAACTTAAAGAACAAAATGAAAATATCCAAAATTAAATAACACATGCCAAGCCCTTGTGTTTGCTAGACTAAAAAACAATACATTACCAAAAGCAAAGCAGTGATGAAGAATAATCCAGTATGAACAATTTCTTATAAGATGCAAACTAATAAATAAGTACACAACACATTTTTATACAAATGCATTCTATGTTGAAAAACAGAGGCACATCATTATGCAGAGAAAAAAGAAAAAGGGTGAGCACAGAATGGCAAAGGTAAAGATTAACTAAAGCAGTTTCAGTTGAACATTTCATTGAAAAAACAAGTTTGTAAAATATGGAAGTATGATTAAACAGAGACCAGTCCTTTTCTTCAAGGCAATGCATTCAATTGGACACATAACAAGGGTTTCCAAAGCCAGAACAAAAGGAGGATCAGAAGAACCCAAAACAAAGAACAAAAAAAGTAGGGGAAACAGTGGTATTTAATTGTTCTGTAGATAAATAAGTTGGATATAGCAATTACATTTCTATCACTAAGAGGAGTAAAATGAATCAAAAAACATATCTAGAATTCAATAATTTATGCTTCTGTTTCTGCAAGATTCTATTAATTTTAAGCATAATAGGCTAACAGACAGATCCCAGGCAACTAAACAGTTGGCATAACATGAGTCCTGATTATCATTAAAGAATAAAATCATCCATATTTTCAGGATAACTAAGTGAAAAAAGGTAAAATAATGGAGTAAGCCTATATAGCTTACAGTGATTAAAACAATCCCCAGGGTGTCAACAGCACATACAAACTCGGACAAAATCGTTGCTACCACTATAACCTCAATAAGCCAGCTGCTAGACAATATCAAATAAACCTGACCATATCTCTTGTAGAAATGTTAAAAAGATGCTTTTAAAGTTTAGAAGCAAAGCCTTGTGATTAACAACGGGTTTTCCTTATGATGTCAAACAGTTTTTAAATAAAAATATGCATGCAGCTACAGAGCAAAGATAAATCATTCTTATTGATTGTCATTTTCCACTGATTTGTATACATTAAATCTATGTCACTTACTAGCACCATGCATGCGTGAAAATGAATCTCCTCAGCTAACTTGAAAACTGGGTAGAGCTCAATGAAAAAATTTCTATTCTTTAATACTTATTGCTGGGTAGAATTTTTATTATGAAACCTTGACAAATAGTTGCTGATATTCATTCAACCATTTATCATATTCCGTGCCGGCTAATACTTTTGAAGGGGTGCTAGATAGCTTGGATGAAACTCTAAATTGAATGTCCATGTCATGAGATTAATTTCAAAAAGGCAGGTTTAAACTGCAAACCAGCTGTAGAAATGAAAAGGGATAAACAAAATATTTTCAATTTAGAAGACGGTTGCCAGAACCAATCAAAGGATCAGCAGAACAGAAGTTTACTGGGTTCACTATGAAATGGAATGAAAAACCACAAAAATGAGCCAAAACAAATATATAACACAAGAACACCAATATATAAATTGTATTATATTGAAGCAGTAACTGTGCATCAGCTGTTATAAAATAATAAATACATTAACTGTGTATACGCTTACAGCATAAACTATTAAATAGTAAATGGTCTCTTAACAGTTTACAATAATAAACTGCATCGCTTGACGACCATGTTTCCTCAGTTCACGAGATGACCGTTTTAATGCATCACTTTCGATTTCTACCACCCAGTCAACTGGCACTCCATAGTATAAATAATGAACCATGTTACACAGTCTTATAAAGGTAACTTGCAATATATGAACCACCAATGCAGAAGTATCCAAGGCCACTAACTCCCCATAACGAACTGTTCAGCATGCTGCAATGTTACTAAAAAAACAAGCAGTTGAACTTGTTTGATCCATGAGTCCCTGCTTCAGAGGTCACTCCATTTTGAACAAAGTAAAACCAGGGGCAAAATGCAGTTATATGCTCATTTTTTAAAGCTTTTCATTGATTTAAGACATTAAATGGCACCAGTAATGATTAAGGCATGAGTGTATCATGTAATAATATTGGCATGGACTCCCTATGCAAAAGATAGACTAGAATTTTAAGAAATACACTCATAACCTTCCTGCATAGAAATGAGTGAGGCAGAACAAAAACACTTTACTATATTTCAAACTTGTAAAATCACATATATTGCATTGAATATATTGCAGCTGCAACAAAGGTTTCAAGCATACAATTTTAAACTATCGAAATTTAGAACCATTGTGTGCTTGGAAACAAGGCATCTATACTTATAATTTGACAAGCTGCTAAACACATTAGAAGTGAATTCATTTACGTGCAGATTAAATACAAATAAATAGATATGAATCAATAGAAGGGGGATAACAGGGGAAAAAGGTTGACCAGTAAGGCGTAGGCATATACTTTGTGGCAATTCGATTTGACCTGATGTATTTTCTTTTCTCTAACAACTCTGTAGTATCCTTGTAGCCATCTTGTTTCATACTCTTTACTTGTATTGTCATAATGAATTATTCTTTTAATCATGAAAAAACTATGTACAAGCAATCACAATTCCCCTCTGATTTTAGTTTCACTTTTATTGTTAAGCTTGGGAACCCACTTATAGTCCATAATTTGTATTGTTTTTACCGCGCCTTTTCTCACCCTCCATAGAGAGATTTCACAAGACCTCTAACCTAGCAGCCACCACCCTTTTACAACTTTTTGTGCCAAACTGCCAATAATTACAGTCAACATGTGGTGCAGAGAAACAGTTGTTCATACTTGTATTTTCAATGCCTTTTGAATTTCAGGACCAAATAACAAACTCAGAATGATATCATAATATAAATTGCAAAATCAACCCCCCCTCCCCCCACGTGGATATAAACACAATCTATAAGTACCAATGAGGAAAAAAATATATATATATTTCATAAAAAGAATCAATACCAAGAACAATTTCTTGTATGTTTCACGAAACAAACACAATCTGAAGGACTCTACACAAAATATGGAGCCTCGAAAGCATGCAGCAACAGTGAGAGTTGGAAGTAAATTTTGTTGAACAAAATGAGGCCAAGAAAGACATACAGAAGAGACATACAAATATTAATTTCTCCCATAGCAGGTGGTAGACTCAAAGAGGTGGTACACAAATCAATTCATAGTTTGAAGAGGAATATTTTCTAAAAAATACTGTACCAAGGACAACAGATAATTTGCTAAAAAGAATTTACCAGATAACAGAATAAAGGTAGAGTTCATCACAAAAATTATAACCTTCTAGCACATGCAATGAGTGATGCCATCTTTAAGATCAATGATCCTTAGAAATGTACACTTAATGGCATGCGTAACATTTATTATATATATATATATATATATAAAGCTGTATAAGAGGAAAAAAATTAAAGGCACATCAAGAGTCATGGAAATTCAACACAATGACATAATGAAGAGTTAAACAAAAGACCAAATATCAATTCAATGTGTGTACCATTAGAAAGGAGAGAGAAACAAATGTTTAAAGCATGTCGTATTATTACTAAGCCAAAAACTACATTCAAGTTCCAGAATACACACACCTAAACAGTGCCAGTTTTTAAAAACAAGCCTGTTATGCACCAGGATAGTTATTTCTACTATTTTACAAGGCAATGGAAAAAACTGGTCAAGAAACAACCAAATTTCAGAGTAGTTAGTATCCACTACGCACATGCAACTGAGTCCAGTTATCTGTTTGGATTCTGTTTCAACTGACACAGGCTAGCTATTATTTTCAGTTGGTTATTGTGTTGATAGATTCTGTACCGTTAGAAAGATGACTCTTACTATATATGCTGTTTAAGATCTCAGATCATCCATTCAATTCAATACAAGTTTTAGCTTCTATTTTCATATCAAATATCTCTCCCTTAATTTTTGCCACTTTCTTTCATGATCTCTATATTCTTAAATCTATCCATGAGTTAAAAAAAGGGTCTTGCTAACTAGTGTCTCGAGGGTATTGGTTAAGGAACATTAAATACACCCTATTAAATGCTTCTAGTTAGTTAAAAAATGAGTGTTAAATGATTCTTGCATTGTTGCCTTTATTAAAAGAGTATCTCAGTACAAAGAGAAAATAAAATGTTTAAAAGGAAGTACAAAAAAAAAACATGCAAATAAGTAAAATAAAATAAAATGTCAATTCACCTACTTTTATGCCAACATTAATATTCAGGCAATAAAGGAAAACAAGTATTTATATGCAACTGCAACTACACATATTCAAGGAGTGGCCTACCAGACAATTTCCACAGGATCTATTATCAGAAAAAGAGAATACACAGAATGCTAATAATATGCAAACACAGGTCATTGATTGATACCACATAAAACTCACCAATTTACAACAGTAATAGTCAAGCAACCAGGAAGACTGCCAACCGACAGCAATAAATTTAATAGAATGCCAATAGTCCTATTTGCATCTGATATGAGCACCACTGGATCAAGAACAGGGTGAGGGTGACCACCAACCAACCATTCGACATTAACAGCTTGCCTAATTCCTGTATTTGGATCAGTGTTAACATTATAATGTATGAACAGACAATTATTAACCAAACAATCAATTTTCTATCCTGAGCTGGAAGCCAGGAACTTTAGGTAAATATTGTGTTGTAAGAAAGCAATTAGTCTATGTCAAATCATTAAACTAGGGTATACATTAAACTCATCAAATGTGAAGAGCAGTACCTTTTGTGGCTAATTTCTCAGTATCACCGATGTCAGATGAAAAGAGTAATACAAACGTTTCCAAGAACTTCAGGGCCAGCAACTTTATTCCAACAGAAGCAGGCTACAATACCAAGCAAATTAATTCTCTAATCAGAAAATAAATAAATAAAGCCCATTGCTGCTGCCACCACAAGTTCAAAAAGAATGACATAAGATTCCAAACAAGGATTAAAATGATGAAGTTGTACCATGGATTGATAGGAACTTAGAACTTGATTAGTTATACGCATTATCAGTAATGTGCAACCTAAAATCTCAGCAGATGACTTTCAGAAACATATAAACACATATTTTAAGTTCAAAAGCTAGTAAGCAGGTTAAGAATAATTTTGTATCACAAAGTTTGTTTGCTGCAAAGGAGTGTCATTCAAAGAAACGAAGATCATGTACAATAGATCTTTTAAATGATTTGAGTTTCTAACTAATCCTTTAATATTTTTAATATAATTTAATTAAGTTGACTTTTCCTGTTTTAAAAAATGTATGGTATCTGTGAGTGTCTGAGAAGTGTTCAGCCAACAACAAGAGGTCTCAGCGCATTGTCTTGGCCCATGTCTGAACCAGAGAAAAAGTGGTCTTTTATTTTAATTCAGACACTTGCAGATACATGTCTGACACATGGCCAAGGCATGTCCGAGATGTGTCAGTGTCAGAACAGTGTCTGACACACAGACAAGCCAATCTGATGCAGTGTCTGTGCTTTATAGCTCCCATCTAAGGAAAAGCACCACAGATAAGTAAATATTCAAAATCATAAACCACACGGACCTGACAACATTGCACTCAATCATAGAAAACTCTAGAATAGTGATGCCCCTCAATGGTTGCCTATGATTGTGGACAAATGTCTGATAAAGCTTTCAAAACCAGAGACTTCTTTGCTAAACTTCGATTGAATTTCAAATATGAAATAATTGCATGATTCAATAAGTTGAACATAGTTGATTAGTATATTCCACAGTAATATACGAACTTCCAGAAAGTAACAATTTCAGAAGATAGTAAAACTTAACAAGACAAGGCATAAATGTGCAATAGTCCCCAAGCAATAATGGCAACAACAATGGATTAAAAATCAAAAGCTAATTACCTCCACAGCAATCCCAAAAACAGCATCCTTGAACCTAAGCATCCACATCCAAATATCTTCTAGCCACCTCTCAACTTTACCATATTGTTGAAACTGTTTGGTTTTCCAAATTACTACCACTTTGTCAGTATCATACCACATACCAAATTATGTAAAATAGGGGGAGTGAGATTGGCAGAGGCTCTTCATATTAATGAATTTTCTTTTAAAAAAAATAATTGGGCTCTTCATCTAAATTGAAACTGTTTGGTTTTCCAGATTACTGACAGCATCATTAGTTCTTAATAAAATTTAGCACAATCACTTAATGAAATGGGAATGAGATGTATTCCTTCTTTATTTAAAAAACAAAATAGGCAAAGGACATTAAAGGAGGTGAAAAATCCACCTAAAAATAATAATTCATTAAACAATGACATTAGAAGAACCACTGGAATAATCAATATGCCAACACTGCATAAATCTGGTCTAAAACCAAATTATAATAATAAGACCATAGAAACCACAGAAATCAATAACCTCATATCATTTCTATAGTTAATATACATGGATCATGCTAGCTCCATACAAGCCCAAGCCCAAGCCCAAGCCCAAGCCCAAGCCCAAGCCCAATGAAAGATAAAGGTTAAAAAGGGAGAGAGCCATCATGATCATCGTGTACACAGAGCAATGAGATAATCAGCACGATGCATTCTTAAAGATAACTTAATCTACATAGAACATTTAAAGAAAAACTCAGGCGTGTATTTTTGCATATCAGCATGCAATTATGAAGGAAGACAAAGGGATAAGAGAAAGTACCTGCACAATCAACTCCTCAAAAACACTACAGAAGATATTTGTGCCACTAACAATAGACTGCTTTACAACAATTGCATCGCCATCTCGTAAAAATGTTAATAGTAAAGATATCATCGTAGGAGAGTGCTCAACTGCTTTAAAACCAATCTCCTCAATTATCCTGAAATACAGTGAAACAATCAAATTATAAAAAATAAAAATAAATAAAAAAATCCATCTTCCGTTTACAAAGAAAAAAAAAACACCTGAAGTTGTTAAATATGGAGAGTGAGACACAAAGGTAGCACAAGTTATGGATGGAGACAAACAAGCTACTAAACTCACGAGGGAAAATTTGCACCAAACAAACAAAGTCTCACAGCATAATTCAATAAACAGAGGCTACGGGTTAAGAAGACAACTAAAAAAAGTGTAACATCATGCAAACGAAAAAATATAAAATATAAAAGCAGCAACCAGAAATGCAGCCCTACAGCATTGCCCTAAAACGCCAGTTTCATCTTTAACACAGGAAAGAACCAATTGCCAATTCAAGAAGAAGAAGAAAAAGCATAAACAACTAAAAATACGCAACCACATAACGTTTAGAGATCCAATAGAGAGAAAAAAAAATTGGAAAAACAAAACAGAGGTAGAACTAACTGAATGAGCAATTTGCGAACGAGGCTCTCGGGAGAAGACTGAAGCTCAATCAAGTAAGGGAAGAGGTCGGCGGCGAGAGAGGGGTCAATGGAGAGAAGAAGGTCCTTGGCCTGTTTCAACGATGAGGTTTTAACGGCGAGGTCGCCGTGGTTGTTGGCGGCGGCGAGGAGAGAGAGGACTTGGTCCCTGGTAGGAGCGGCCATGGATATGTGTGTTAGGGTTTCGGAATGGATGAAGGTTTATACAATGTAAGGAGCAAGCGACGAAGAAGATGAATACGAATTGGAATTGAAGCAACAACTCGGCGGGCTGAATCTTAATCACAGTCACTCCCGAATTGAGACGATGCGGAATTGCGCATTGAGATTGCTGGGTAACAAATTTATCCACCCATTTTATTTATGTTAAACTGAGCACATATTATTATTTATTATTAGGTTTAATTATATAATTTTTAATTTTTATATAGTTATTCTTTAAAATTTATATTTTATTTTCTAATACAAATAAATTTAAAAACGGTAGGAACTAGAGAGTAAAATTTTATTATTTTGTTTACATGATGTTTTTTTTTTCTTTCTTTTATTCGTAAATTTATTATTTATAAGTAATATTATATACCAAATTAATTTTCATTTTTATTCTTTTTTTCTGAATTCATTTTTTGTTAATTCACTGTTAAAATACGTTGTATTTTTTACATTAAAAAATATATTGTCTTTTGTTAAATGATACCTTTGTTTATTTATGTTTTATTATTATTTTTGTTTTAATACATCAAATTTTAAAAGTATTATTTTAATATTTTTTACATTTTCGAATGATTTTGATTTGATTCTTTATTCAATTTTCTGATAGAAAATTCAAGTACATAATCTTATAAGTTTTCAACTTTTTTATTAGCTTATAAGCTAATTTTACAAAATACCCATTGCATGAAGTTTGGTTTTTGATTAATTTTTAGATTGTTTGAACATTGATATTATTAATTGAATCGAACTTGGAAGATATTATGCAACACAATAAAAGGTTATTTAAAGATTTGGATTCATTGATAATAATAATAACTATTTTTAAAGTAAAATATCCATCTTAGTTATAATTAAAACTACTACTTGTGATATTGAGTGTAAATCAATTAATATAAAATTGTTTTAGTTTAATCAATAATTTTAAGTTCAAGTCTTTGATATATAATTATATTAAATATACAAAAAAGAGTTTTATTATTAATAATAGTCCTATAACTAATTCAAGTACCATCAAACTAAATTCATAAATAATTTTTTAAGAATATTAAAATCAATGATATTAATCATATGTTAATTTTTAAAAATATAATTTTATGATTTCTTTATATTTATTTACTTGGAATCATAATATCTTAATATAAAATTAACAATCCTTTTCATAAATATGATAACTAAAATTTTCCGCCCAAAATAAGGGCAACACTGAACAGTTCAAGTAAACATAATTAAAAAAGATGACTTTGCAGCCAATATATATATCATAATCATGGAAATAAATAATCAAACTACACAATGTTTTAAGCTAAAATAATGGTGTAATTATATTATTATTTTAGTATTATTTAAATTATCTATTTCAAAAAAATTATAATGTTGCACTATATTATCTTATAAAAAAAAATTTAACGCGTGCTGAAGATGGATATAAATCAGCTGTAACAGATATTACAACAATATTATTTTAAATATTTGTTTCAAGTAGTTTTTAATAATATTGCACAATCTTAGTGATTTATCATTTATGAGTTAGATATATTTTATAATATATACAAAAGTCCAATATATGCTGGATTGTTTTTGTGTTCAGATGAAAAAAAAGAAGGAAGAAACAACTATAATGCTTGCATATTTGATAGCAATCATAATTTTTTATTCTATTCTAATGCAAAAATTAAGAGTCATTTCCTCACACTCTATGTGTGTCTAGTTTATTCTACTGGTCAAAATCTAATAATAAAAATAATAATAGTTTTAATTTTTTAAATGATTAAAATCAAAATTCAAATGTGTCATAAAAAACAAATTTAATTGAAATAAATCTAATAATATAATTTTAAAATATATCGATTTCAATTAAGAGTATAGATATAGATCAAAAGTAAAAGCAAATTTCCATGAAATCGCCTTAACCGGGTAGAATAAAAATAATAATTTTTACTTGCTAATACCTCAAAATAATCTAATTATCTTAATTTAATTTCTTAATTTAAGACATATATATAACAGAAACACTACATATAATATAATTATTTTTTACCGTAAATCAGTCATGAGTGATGATTTTAGGGGGGGAAATTAAATATTCATGATTTAATTAAAATAACGTGATATAAAATTAATTATGATTCATCACAAAATTAAAAACTCTTTAATGAAATACTCATTGGCCGTGATATAAATTGTACTTGAGGTGTAAGTGGTATAGTTGTGTTCAGTTTTTTTTTCAATATAATATAATTAAATTTAAATGGATGTCTTTTTTTTATTTTGTCAATCCAATCAAACTTTAATTAATCGGATTGAATTGGGTTAGTTATTGAGTTGAGTCATTAAAAAAAGTCACATTTTTTAGTCTAAAAAAATAAAAATAAAAAATCACAAAATAAAAAATGATATGGATATTTTTTTAACCAAATAATAAGAATATTTTAAAAAATAATATGCATAAAATATTGTATTATTCACATAAGAACAAAAAAAAATATAAATATATAGCACAGTATGATGAATAGAAAACAATATTATTACTTTAAAATAAACAAAAAGATAAAGTTTAAAATAATGTATTACATTAAAATAAATAATATATTACTTGATAATAAAATGTGTTTAATTTATGATTTTTATATTAATAATTTAATTTGAGTTAAGTTTTGATTAACTTGTCACTCAATTTAATTATAATCTGATTTATTAAACTAAAATCAATCAAATTAAATGACTCAATTTAACTCATAAATATTTAATTGAACTGAATTGAATTAGACAGATTTATAACTGCGTTTCATCCAGTTATATATATCCTATATTGTACCGTATAGAAGAGCAGTCAAACAAAGAAAGAGAGAGTTGGAAAGGAAAGAAAATACGTGGAAAGCAATGTATTTCTTAATCACATTTCTAAGGTAAAGTTAATATTTGGTATAAAAAAAAAGGTAATGTTAATATTTTGTCAAAAAAAAAAAGGTAATGTTAATATTTTTCTTTGTTTTCCGTGGTTTAACTTTAAGGTAGCTCACGACCTTTTCCCCCGTTTTCCATGATTGGATTTTTTCAGAAATTTAATACTATGAGTCTAGTTATTTCCTTGCATTTTCCATATAGATCAGTATTTTCCAAATTATTAATTGCCTTTCATGTATGAGCAGGAATAGAATACTTTACTTTTGGCAAAATAATTAAGTCGGTTTAATTTAGTTTTTTATATTAGTTAGAATCACAAAACAATTTTGGTTTTCTCTCTCTCTAAAGAAGTGTTATTTTCATTGGAAATAGCATTTTTACATTTATTTGTTTTTTCCTTTACACTTTACAGTCATTTATTTTTATAATTTTGTATTATTTTTTTGAGTTTAATGTTTATGTACTCATGTTTAATCACAAGTTACTATTTAAATTATTTTAAAATAATTATTTTAAAAATTAATAAATTTATCACATAGTAAATGACTGTGTAAAATATTTTAGATTGTCAATATATAAAAAAAATTTCTAACAATAAGGATAAGTTTCCTACCTTGTGCTATTTAAACTTATTAATAATTTAAAACATTTGAATTTGTTTATTGTAGAATTTGAACAAAAGAAGCTTCCCGGAAGCAACAATCAAATGTCAAAATCTACAAAGCAAAATCACCATAAATGCATAAAGAAATCATATCATGGCTTTATATGTTTAGTTGCTTGGGTGTGGAATAAAAGAAGTTTCATCTATTGATTCATGCTCTTAGCCTTTTTCAAATGCTCTTAGACACTTTTTAAATTCTCTCAATCATTCATCAAATTCTTTTTGGCACCATTAATATAAAAGTGATTAACCTTTTAAAGTAATTAATCACTTGAGTCAATTGGACGATGCATAAAAGACTAACAAAAAATATGTGACTTTCAGAATATAGTAAAATTAAAAGCTTATTGATGTCAAAAAGATAAATACTAGGAGTTGTTCATATTAGTTTTATCACTTACTTAAAAAAATTATAATATTTTTGTGATGTTTTATTTTGATAGGAATCTCATTTTATTTTTATTAGGCTCTTAATTTCTTATAACTATGCAAAATATTTTAGAAAAATAGTGCATATTTTATTTTTATTTAATCACAAATATCCTTTCAAGTTCTTGGTTTTATGTTTTTATTTTTTATTGAATAAGGGTTAATTAGAATTTTGTTGAAAATAAAGTCTCCAATGGTATGCTTGATTGGGTTGAAAGAAAATAAGGAAGAAGAGAAAATAATCATAATGAAATTATTTCCTCTTACTAAAAGAGAAACTAAAAGAAAAAATGATAATAAAAGTTAATTTATATAAACAATTTGTTTCCTTTTACTTTTATTGCGTTTTAATTTTAATTTTCAAATTTTTTTCTTCTTTATTGCTTTTATTTTTCATCCAATCCAACATAAAACAAATAGTAGTCGTGTCTTAAAACTAACTATTTGTCTCACTTTGGATACAAACAAAATATTAATAACTAAAACAACACTGTATCACATTATCAATTAATTATTATAATTTTAAAATATAATTTATATATTAAAAATATTTATTATAAAACTTTATTAAAAGTAAGACCGAGTCTAGGATAGACTATGAAGTTAAGTGGTCCATCACTTTTAAAAATCCTTTGATTCATAAAAGTGTATGATATTATCACTAATCTTCCTTCACCAAAATATTTACTCCACAACATACCTTCCTCTCAAGCATCTTCCCATGTTGCCTCCCACAACCAACGATGTGATATGATCCAGTAAGAGTTTAATGACTTCAAATATTTTTTGCAATGGATGAAAGACTCAATGACCAAAGCAAGATTGAAAAGAACTAAAAAGTTTTTCCAAAGCTTAGTCATGCAAGTGTCCAAACAAAAAATTATCTCATTTGTAGAACTTGAAGATAAATTCAACAAATTTAAAGACAAAAATTTGAAGAACACAATAAGCCCAAGAGTTTATACTTAATATGCATATATGGGCCAAAGTTTATTTGGATGGGTTACATAATTTTTTGTTTAAAGAACTAATTAAGGCTCATTTTCTAATTTTTGTATTTAATGTTCATGTAATAAATGCATATGGTTGTTGACAGGTCAATATTTTGAGGCTTCCCAAGTTATTATAGTGATTAGTGGGATTTTATTGCTAGTGGATATTTAATGTTATTGGGAATTTAATTCTAAGTGGAAAATAATTCCTAATGGGATATTTAGAAGGAAGCATAGCCTATAAACAATAGAAACTTTGTGACTTTGAGACAAATTTGAGTCTGAATGAAAGATTGAGTTTTTTTTTTCCTTTTGTGAGAGCTTCCCTTAGTTCTTAGGTAAGTAAATGAATCTAATCTTATCAAGGTAATTTGTAATTATCAAATCTATGACTTATCACTTACTTTCTCACATATTTTATGAGTGTGACATCAATATCATTCTCTAAAAAGAAAACTAAGTTAATTTTTAAGTCTGAAAACTTCAACATAATTCGTCTTATTTCCGTGTTCATATTAGAAAAATATCCACTAGCAATAAAACCCCATTATCCACTATAATAACTTAGGAAAACTAAAAACATAAAAATGACTTAAAAGATGTCAACAACCATTTGAACTTATTACATGAAAATTAAATACGAAAATTAAAGGAAAATTAGAAAATGGACCTTAATTAGTTCTTTAGACCAAAAACTATATATCCATCCAAATAAACTCTAGGTGATAGATGCATCTTGAGTATAAACTCTTAAGCTCATTGTGCTCTTTAAATTATTATATTTAAGTTTGCTGAATTTATCTTACAATAGTTGGTTAACACCAGCATGACTAAGCTTTGGAAAAACTTTTTAGTTCTTTTTAGTCTTGCTTTGATTACCGAGTCTTTCCTCCATTGTAAAAGATATTTGAAGTCATTGAACCCTTCTTGGACCATATCATGATGCCTCCAACAACGACTTCACCTCCACATCTCAAATAACATAATCTTGATTTACCATTACAGATCTGCCGCCTCTGCAGATCCGTTGTTGCTGCAACGCTACCTCCATCACGGCTTCATCCTTATCCCGGAATCTTTGGTGCAAGTCGCGTGCACAAACGCTGGCGGACCCGAACTTGCAGGGTGACATGACATTGTATTTGGCTTGCTTGTCAACGACAAGGTTGAGGATTGTGTCGTGGATCCCTCCTTAATGGCTTCCAACAACGCGAAAGGGAACCAACGGTGGCAACAATAGTGTCGTGGGGAAGAGGATGATCTTCGCAGATGCTGCAATATTCTGGGTGGTGGTTGCTATAGACCCCAATACTTTGTTGATCCTAGAGCTTTCTCGAATGCCATTGTTCCTAGTTTCATTTAACAAAAGTGAAGATTTTGTTGTGTGATAACGATTTCAAGAGTTCTTAAGGGGTTTTTGTTCTTCTTTTGAGATCTTGAATTGAAACTTTTCCCTTTCTTTATTTGGTGTTAATTATTGTCATGATTAAGGGTAATATAATAACGAATTTGGCTTCTCTGCTGATCTTGGCAAAATTTATTCGATTGAAATTTTCTTTGCTTGAATGGTCTGTGATGAGTTTTTTGGGTTTATTAGAGGATGATGAATTTGTTTTGGTGGTGGAACTAGTCATTGAAGGTGCCAGGCTGCCGTCAAAAGGGGTGGAAGCGTTCCCCAAAGGTGTCACTGGAGTTGTTGTCAAAGGTGGTGAATGTGTTGTTGCAAGCAACAAGGGAGGAGGAGAGTTATGTGAGAGGTGTATAATAACATTATAAACCTTGGATTAATCTACAGGTTGCAAAAAATGGTGTGGTGGACCATTTAAAAAAATGGTCCACCTTAGACTTGGTTGTATTTATTTATTATGAATTTTATGCTTTTATTTTGTGCAATGTACATTCAGAAGTAAAGTTGAAAAAATAAATTATTAAGAATAAGTTGTGTTTAGATAACACTTTACCGTATCTTAGTCTTTCTAGGAAATTATTTGTATGGTATAGAAAGAAGAAAAAAAGCAACTCGAAGCGAAATTACAAATATACCCTAGTCCCGGAATAAAAGAGCGTTGTTATTGTTGGAAGCAGAGAGAGATGGAAGGTTGGGACCCGAATACGAAGTCGACGCTGACACAGATCCCTCTGCTGGGGACGAAGGCTGGTCCACGAGACGGGGCGGCATGGACGCAGAGGCTGAAGGAAGAGTACAAGGCTCTGATAGCGTACACGCAAATGAACAAGTCCAACGACAACGATTGGTTCCGCATCTCCGCCGCCAATCCGGAAGGCACTCGCTGGACCGGTAAATGCTGGTACGTCTACAACCTCCTCAAGTACGAATTCGACCTCCAATTCGATGTCCCCGTCACTTACCCTTCCACCGCCCCCGAACTCGAACTCCCTCAATTGGATGGCAAAACCCAAAAGGTTCTTTTCCCCCTTCAATTCGATATCTTTGATTACGACGTTTTAATTGGTCCCTCCTTTTATTTATTTATTTATTTATTTTACAGATGTATAGGGGTGGAAAGATCTGCTTGACTGTGCACTTCAAGCCTCTCTGGGCCAAAAATTGGTACGCTTCTCTTCTCAACAAATCTAACCTGTTTGTGATTTTGTTTCTGTTTGTGGGGACTAGACTAGCTATTAGTTTATTAGGGATTCTTATGTTTTTTTTAATAATTTAAGGGTTTTCATTAGAATTTGACAAAGTGGAAATAGTACCTGGGTCTGAATATGAAATTGGTGTTGATTGGACTAAAAAGAACCAGGCATTAGGAAAAACCCCAGTTCCATGTTGACTAGTGTATATAAGTGGGAGACCACACTAATCCTATGAGCTAGTTTTTGGGTTGAGTTAGCTCCATACCCAAGTTTTAAGATGGGATCGGAGTTTATCTTAGATTTGTTACTAGGCCACCTACTACATTATCCACACATCAAGCCTAATAGTGCTGGGCACGGGGGAGTGCCTTAGAGAAAACATAATTCCTACATTGACTAAAGATAGTGCCTGAATAATGTATACAAGTCCGACAACCCTCTAACTTTGGGGGTTGAGTTAGATCCAAATCCAAATTTTTAGATAAAAAACTAATGGGATTCCAATAATTAGGATTATTAAGATTCCAATAATAATTATCATGTTGATTAATCAATTTCTAAGCCTGGATAATATTCATAACTCATAAGACATCTAGAAGGTATCCGTTCTGCATCACTCACTAACCTGAAAATCTCGAGTTGTTATTGCAAGGGCATATTTAGATAGCTTAATATGATACTTGATTTTACTTTAGCAGAATATTGAAGTGTGGGGCATACTATTTTGATTTCAAGAGTGATGTTCCAATGGTGATTTGAGATTGTTTCATTTTACTGTTGCAATCTCTTTCGTTTTTACAGCAACCTAATAATGTTTTAAGACCGCAGAATTCTTTATTCTTTATGAAGATAAAAACCTACTTTTAGGGATAAAATGCCATTAATTTTGTGATAGAATATTTTAGTGAGCATTCTCTTAACGTCTTACTGAATTTAAATATTGATATATTTTTGCGCTTGGCTTTCTTTTACAGCCCCAGATTTGGAATTGCACATGCACTTTGCCTAGGCCTTGCACCGTGGCTTGCAGCAGAGGTTCCCATCCTCGTGGATTCTGGTATGATCAAGCACAAAGATGATACCGCAACCACATCAACTGAATCTTAGTTATCATATGTCTCACTGAAACTGTAAAAGTAGAATTTTGTTGCCTGATTGGTCAAAGGAAATAAATGAGCTGTCTGACCACAAGTTTACAGGATCTTCCTTGTGTATCCGCAGATATTGACATATTCTGGCAAATTAATATACATGCAACATGGCTAATAACGATTTTGATCTAAACTTGATTCTCAATCAAATTACTGTTAAAAAAGGGTTTTCTCTATTCTATTGATGATAAATTTATAGGCTAATGATGGTTTGTTTGAAACTACCTGAAAGTACTGCGTTTGTTTAGACTCTAGACATGATGGCAAGTACAAAGAAAATGAAGTTTGGGTAAACATGGTCCAAAGTTTTGCGTTTACCACTTTTATGAGTAATTTTATTCACTTGGGTTTCTCTTCTTGCATCTGCCGTTGTTGGATTTTTTTTTCTATTGCTTATCAAGAACTATACTTAAGTTTGTTATTTTGTATCATTCAGCAAACTTTTGTTTTTATTACTGCCTTTGTCTATAACCAAATTTTATCCTGGCAATGAAGTTGTAGAGAGGTGTCTTTGTTCTGATTTGTAGGCAAAAAGTCTGATACCGCTTGAGATTAGCCTCGTCTAATTATTTGTTGTAACTGCAATTCCGTGTTCGAAGATTTGATGAAAGGATTTTGAGGTTTTAAGGTCTCCCTTGTTCATAAGAACTACAAGTCTATAACTATAATGCGGATGGTCTCATTTTCTGATAGCGGCTACAGAGCTTATTGGTAAACCCCATATTGTTCTAATGAATTGTGGGCAATGATGTTGTCCGTCAATATATATAAAAGCCTCTTTTTTTTGTCTTTCCCACTTCGTAAATTATTTTGGTGATGCATAATAGTATTGTTGCCCTTGCATTCAGCAAATCTACCACTGGGTTTTGCTAGGAACTAGTAGCCGTTAGTGGTTGGTTTTAGAAGAGTTGGTTTAGTAGCAGTGTTGCAATTTTTTTTCGAGAATTGGGATATCTAATTCAACATTTTAATCATTGTGGCACAGACTTTGATATGGAATAATAGAAAAGTGATATTTTGACAATTCAATATTCCAAACATTCTTCCAACAACTTTCATTTTTCTTTATCTCATTCTATCATATCATATGTCATATTTGTATTTTTTTTTCTTTCTTTTTTCTCTCTCACTAGGGGCTCCTAATAACATTTGGGTGTCAAAATATAAAAAAAAGCTGAGATTATTTTTTGGCACAAATTTAAGACTTCAATATTTTTAATTTTTTGCCATTCTCCCGCTTGTATGTAAGACAGTGGTTTCCTTTGCTGTGGACAGGTAGCAACTTAATTAGTTCAGCCCTTATAAAATGGACGTCAATAGATTACAGATCTGATAAGCTCATGATTTGTCTAGTAAAAGTAGAAAGTTAATTTCCTATTTCTTTCAGTTGAGTCAATCTGTCTCTTTTTTTTTTTTTTTCTCAATTGATTTTTAGGATGTGCTGTGCTTTTAGAGCAACTCCAATGGGAGTTCTCTTTTTCACGTAGTAGCAACTTTATAAAATTTCTCTTTTCATTGGAGAGTAACTTGGCGGGCTTCACAAGAAAACAAAGTTTCCAACTAGAGCACCGGTTCTCTAATTGTATACTGAGTCTATTTGCAAAATAAATTATTAAAAGATGCATGGAAATGGCCTGGAAAAGTAAAAAGTAAGCATTGTAAGGTCTATTTCATAAATTTTTGTTAGTTTGTTGGAGAGTGAATAGACAATTTAGTCCCTGAGATTGTACCCATTTTGCATATTAGTCCTAACTTAATATTAAATTCAAAATAGTCTCTATCTTTGCATAAGTGTTGCAAAATAGTCCTTCCGTTAAATTTTAAAGTAACGTCGTTAGTGAGGTCAATTTTAGTGCCACGTGGACTATCCAACGTGGCACTAAAGGATGGCGTGGCATGACACGTAGACGTGCCTCGTAAAAGATGTCACGTCATTTGATGATAACAAAACGAGTAAATAGGCAATTTAGTCCCTGACTTTGTACTCCTGTTGCATATTAGTTCCTAACTTAATGAAAAATTCAAAATAGTTCCTATCTTTTGCATAAGTATTGCAAAATAGTCATTCCGTTAAATTTTAAAGTAACGCTGTTAGTGAGGTCAATTTTAGTACCACGTCATTTGATGATGATAGAATGAGTGGCTTCTTCAAATTTGATGGTTCTGAACCAATTGAGGTATATATACGGAAAAAAAACCCACACACACTTGCACAAATAAAAAGAACAAAAAATTCACAGCAACAACCTTATCTCTGTAGCCGTCAACACCAATGGGCGAGGTCTGCATAACCATTCTCTTTTCCTCTTTTTTTTTCTTCAATTACCATCAATGTATCATTCCGGGTTCTGATTTTTTTTGTGTGTTTTGAATAGGAAGAGAAAAAACTGGAGGAAAATAAAGTGAAGGAGAAAAAAGCAAATGAATAAGAAAAGAAAGAAGAAGAGAAAAAATCAGAGGAATCAAAAGATGACAAGGAATCCAAGGAGGAATCTATGCCGCCAAAAATCATCCAAGGCACAACCTTTGCAATGCATGGATACTTTAAGCACGATTTTTGGCATCTTTTAAGTTAGGGACTATTTTGCAACACTTATGCAAAAGATATGGACTATTTTGAATTTTTCATTAAGTTAGGGACTAATATGCAACACTTGTGCACAAAGTCAGGGACTAAATTACCTATTTACTCGTTTTGTTATCATCAAATGACATGACATCTTTTAGGAGGCACGTCCACGTGTCATGCCACGTCATCCTTTAGTGTCACGTTGGATAGTCCACATGGCACTAAAATTGACTTCACTAACCGCGTTACTTTACAATTTAACGGAAGGACTATTTTGCAACACTTATGCAAAGATAGAGACTATTTTGAATTTAATATTAAGTTAGGAACTAATATGCAAAAAAGGTACAATCTCAGAGACTAAATTGCTTATTCACTCGTTTGTTGGTTGAAATAAAAAATTGATTGAATTATTTAAAGTAAGAAATGTGACGTGATATTATAGGAAAGTGTAAAATATTATTAGAAAATTAGAAGAGAAATTTTGGTGAATTTGTTGGTTGGAGATGTTATAGCTTTTTATTCTCTTTCTTGTGCTTTATTGTATAAGCAATTTTAAGTTTGTCTTGCATTACATATTAGTTAAAAATGGGTAAAAGTACCATTATGGGGGATAGCCATTCTTAAACGAAAGCAGTGACAACTGAAAACTAGCAAGTATCCCTCTCGAATTGAAGAGGGGATGAATGTTCTAAGGAAAACAATAAGGGACTGTAGCCTGACAAGGCCGAAAATTTCAATAATTAAACGCTCGCAAAATAACAGATTTGTGTATTGTCTCGGAAGTGTCAATAATAAAGGGATCGTCTTATAGTCAAGCAAGCTAAATACAGTGAAAACCTTTAAGTAGAAATAATCAACCGAATGCTTTTGGACTTCATTTTTTTTTTCGCTAAATAGGAAATGCTCTCATCAGAATATAGGACCAGCAGAGACAATCTCTTCAGTCAACTTCTGATCCCCTCCTATCTTGTAGGTCGTGAATCCATCAAAATTCTTCTTGAATAAGCTTGCTAGTTTCAAGCGTGTATCTTGATAGGCCTTCTTGTCAGACCACTGCAATTTAAGTAAAATTTAACAAGGGTTAAGTCAATATCCAATGTTGACATTTTATAAGAGAGAGAAAAAAAAGTGGCTAGAAAACAATGGATTGAATATCAACTCACAGTATTCACAGGGTCCAAGATTTCAGAAGGGACTCCCTCTAGTGCTGTTGGGATCTCAAGCCCAAACACTTCAGTCTTAGTGTACTGTGCATTCAAAAGGCTCCCAGAGTGAATAGCATCAATGATTTTCCTAGTATACGCTAACTTAATCCGATTGCCTAATCCATAACTGCCAATTTATAGGGAAGAAATATTAGTTTTAGCAAGAAGAAAAATGCCATATAGATACTTTATGCCTTAAAAGTCCACACCTTCCTCCTGACCAGCCAGTATTGACAAGCCATCCAGTAGCCCCATGCTTCTGCATCTTTTCGGCTAGCATTGCTGCATATTTGGTAGGGTGCATCATTATAAACGCTGCCCCGAAACAAGCAGAGAATGTAGCCTGTGGTTCTTTTATACCATCCTCTGTCCCAGCAACCTGTGTCATTCATCAAATTAACTATGAAAATAACTAGAGGGTGCCAATGAAGGTGTAAAAAAGAAATGAAAGGTGACAAGTACCAGGGCTGTGTAGCCACTGATGAAATGGTACATTGTTTGGGCCAAGCTCAGCTTGCTTACTGGGGGGAGCACCCCAAATGCATCACAAGCTAGAAGGATGACATTCTTTGCATGGGGAGCAACACACGGTATCTTAGCATTGGGTATGTACTCAATAGGATATGCTGCACGAGTGTTCTCTGCAAAATCAAAAGTTCCAAGCATGAATCCCTGATTTTGGAACCATATAATGAGTAATATAACCAATGGCTCCAATGTCTAGTTATTTCACAATTTGAGTATTCCAGTCAGTTTTAATGCAAAAAGTTTTCATGCCAACAACAGCAGACTTGCTAAAGATATGATTCACACCTACAACTCAATTTCATTATTGGTTAATACAGTTGTGGTTTTATATATAAAGCATTAGTACAAGAGTCCATCTATAATCTCACTTCCTATAGGATTCAGTTTTGCTTTTTTAACATCCTTTAACACACCCTACTTGATCACATTTATTTTATTAAACTTACCGGTCACAGATTTGTCAGAGAAATCTACCTCTCGAGTATGCTCATCAAAAACAACATTTTCGAGTACTGCAAACAGAGGCAGGTAACATAATTGTCTTGTCAGGTTGGGTTGCAACATATATTCTATAAGAATGAATGGTAACTCTTTTTGTCGAATATAAGATTGTTACCTGTCCCAAATTTGATGGCATTCCAGATGTCTGGTTCTTTATCCTTTGAAAGATCGACACACTTTGCATAGCAACCTCCTTCAATATTTGCCACTCCATTTTCACTCCAGCAATGCTCATCATCTCCAATTAAGTACCGGTTATGATCGGTAGACAGAGTTGTCTTTCCAGTACCTATGAGGATAACAGCATTAAAGGTAATAAATATGACAGAAAACTCAACAGGATACAACATTGATAGTCAAGTAATGGCTCCACTACTAAAGGGTGTTCATCCATCTGCACCTGATAATCCAAAAAAGAGTGCAACATCGCCATCTTTGCCCATATTGCACCCAGAATGTAGGGAGAGAATATTGCGCTTGGGCATGAGGTAGTGCATTAAACCAAAGAGACCTTTCTTCATTTCCCCAGCATATTGTGTGCCAAGGATGACCATTTCTTTCCTTGCAATGTTGATGTCAATACTAGTTGATGAAGTCATGTAGTGTGTGTAACGATTACAAGGGAACTGTCCTGCATTGTATATAGTGAAGTCTGGAGTTCCAAATTCCTCTAGCTCTTCAGGAGTGGGTCGGATGCACCTGTCAAATTTTTATCTTACATTATTCACACTTGTGTATCTAACTCTTTTAGCATTTTTAGTGCCTATTAAACTTTGTTCTGAAGACTGTAAGGAATTATCTGGTAATACTCAAAGAATAGTGTACAAGAGAGGTAATTTGCCTCGTTACTCACATATTGTGCATAAATAGGGAGTGATAAGCTCTTGCAGATACTATCCGGACTTTGATTCTGTGTTCTGGATCCCAATTCAGAAATTGATCATTCACATAAACCTGAACTCAGATCAATTACAATGTCAGAAGTACAATCATTAGTTGACTAGTTATGTCAATCTTTCAAAAATTACTCTGAGAAGGTTGGTGCATCCAATGATTCATTAAATACTGATAGCATCTTGGAAATGGTAAATTTTTTAAGAAAGTTTTGTCAGTGTCGGCACTCTGTTATTAGGCAGAGGAGTTGTGAACCAATAGAGAACAAAGTAATGTACAAGAGAATTAAGTACATGTTTGGATTACAGTTTGTAAACTGAATTTGCAAAAGTATCTCTCGAACTGAATTTGAAGGTTAAGGGGGTGTTTGGTTTGGTTATTTTCTGTTTTTATTTTCACTGGAAATAGAAAATGGTGATGAAAATATGTTTGGTTGGATTTTTATATTTTCATTTTAAGTGAAAATATTTTCTCAAACAAATCAAAAACTGAAAGAATAAAATCTCGTTTTCAATATTTTCAATTAAAATCAAGAACCTCATTTTGGATAAAATGAAAACGCGATCGCAAAAAATGTAATTTTAAATAAATTTAAAAATACATTTCCTTTTGAAAACGCATTTTCAGTATTTTTATTTCTTGAAAACAGAAAACAAGAAGTCAAACTAAACATGTTTTCAGAATTTTAATCTTTTGAAAATAAAAACAGTTTTCAGAAAATAAAAACAAGAAATAAAAAATAAAAACAAAAAATGAAAATGTAAACCAAACACATCCTAAATTTTTGTTTCAAACATACTTTTGGAAAGAAACCAAACATGATGTTAAATTCATTTTTCCCTCAAACATACTTTTGGACTCTCCGAAACCCAAACACACCCTAAATCCGGTTCAGATTTGTGACCTGACTTTCCTCATGGAACCAGCACACGACAACTTGGAAACACGTGCTACTGGCTTAGTGTGCATGAGACAACTCATTATACCTAAAAATCTTCTGATTTTCAACTCCTTATTCCTCAAGCAACCTTGGTTTTATTATTTTTCTAAGGTGAGTTGACAAAGTAAAATTTAGCCAGCGAGATATATTTCGTCACATGAAATTGTAATGCATAACTCTGAATGGGCAAATTGACAAATTGTTGGTCATTTTTAAATTTTAAAGAAACATTCTTTATTTCTAAGGTGACTCTCAGCAATATCGTAATCGTATAATTTTTTAATTAGTTTAGGAGTATGGAACTATCGCATCTCGTTATGTAAATCAAAGTTCCTTTCAATTTTTCTGCTACCAATCCAGGGAATGTTAGGGCTAGAAACGGGTTTTCACTTTTCTCTTTTTTCTAGTCGGATGACCTGAAAATTATTTTGGTAATACTATTTTTAAACATTTTATTCAAGAAATAATAAATAGTTAAATTCTAAGGAGTATTTTTGGCATTAAGTAAAGTATCTATGGCTGATAATGCCAAACAAGAAATTGCGCCTGACGTGTGGGGGGATTATACGCAAAGACAGGTCACTGAAACGCACATGCACAGGTTGAGATAGATACATAGATTGATATTGTGGCTTTCATTCTTATCTCTAGCTCAACTTATTACTCATTGACACGTACGTTGATCTGCAAAGTCAACTTAATGGAGAAGATCCAGTCATGGAGTTATGGGCACGGTATCAATCATCATCATGTTTCCGTGACTACCGTCAATATAAAAGTGAACAAAACTGTTTACTTTTTTCTCAGTAATCGGTTCCCATTATGAATACCTTTTGAACGGTAGGTTGTATCTTCTAATAATATCTTTTCTATATAATTGATCAGGACTTTCCCTTTAATATTTGATAGAGTTGTCATTTTTTTACAGTATATTTGATTGAGTTGTTATGACTTATAGTTATGACAATAACATAATTTTACTTTTTTTTATACAATTTTTACTCCTTTTAATTATTTGTGTTATGGACAAACAAATTTAAGTGTTATACTTTTGTTTTCACATGTTTAGGTGTATACTACTAATAAAAACTCATCACTGTCTTTTTTTTGTTTTTAACCAAAAGGACGTAAAGGGAAAGAAAAGAGCTACTAGTCCCTTGGATAAAGGCGCGGATCAAGTACCATGTAGTCTCTCCGTTATTCCGTTTTATTTTGTTTAAGGTTTAAGGTTTTAATACAAAAATAAGAAATGTAATTAATATTTTAGATTTCATAAAAATTGTTATATAATTCCTAATATATCCCTTACTTTTATATTAATTAGATTCTCTCTCATTTATATACTGTATTTTTTTCCCTCACTCTACAATAAATAATTAAGGATATACACTAATAAGAAAGAAACATTTAATACTTTTATTAAAATTGCAAAATGATAATAAAAAAAAACAGTTTTTCTTTCTTTCTAAAATATCAAACAAAGTGATGAGTAGGAAGGAATATATGGATCCTATTTATTTCCTCGTTTTCCGGTTGATGTTGTGGGTCTGTTTGACTTTTGAACATGGTTATTGATTAGTAATAAAACAAAATTGAACATTACACGCAATATATTACTCGTTTGGTTCCTTTATAATTATTCAATTTTTAAAGAATATTTATTTTTATTTATGTATCATTTGTAAAATTTAATATCATATTAATTATTATACTTTTTGATTTATACGTAACAATCTTAAAAAAAAACAGATAAAAAAAATACGAGTGACATAATAATTAACTGGGAGGAGTAGATATGAAGATACAGAAAAATATGTAATGGACTTGGTACCTTTTCAAGGGAGTTCAAGTAATCAACTGCTCTTTCTCTGTTGATTAAGAAGGTATGTTCGTCCATTTCAATATTGGGCGAGCCCCTTGAATAACGTACACAGAAATTAACTTGAGAAGAGTTTATCATAAAGATTTTTCTTAGACTAGTGTTATTGATTATTTCTAAAATAGGACAAGGTTGCATTATGGCAATCCATGAGAAAGAAGTAGAAGTAGCACTTACTTTCCCCACCAGAGGTCATGCTCGGTGGTGTCGTCCCTGACAACCCGTTTGTCTCGGGGAGAGCGTCCCGTTTTTGCTCCAGAAAGTGTAGCTAACGCTCCCGTTGCCGTTATGAATGATCCTTTCTCGTGCTTAATCGCTTGCTCATACAGCTCTGCACCAAAACAGTAAAAGAAGCTATTTAATTAAATACAGTTGTATTATTGATGATAAGATTTGGAGAATATATAATATAATATTACCAGCGGGGGAGAGATTGTAGAGGACGTGGGTGAATTTGAGCGCACTGTCACTGACATCAAACGCCGTTGAAGCAAAGTAATGTGGTTGCGGATGGTGATGAACATGTGTCCCCTTCTCTGCCTTAGTGGCTGGGTCTCCTTTCACCACCTTAGGCCCTGACTCCCTCGTCAACGACGCCAACGACGCACTATGAGTAAAAAACGACAAAAATAAAATGAAAACGTTACAGCTCACGCTGATCCGTCGTGTGAATTTCTTAAACAATATCCTAATAACATTATTATTAGTGCGTACCTGATTGATTGGAGTTGCTGTTTCTGGCGTTCCTCATCGGAAACAGTGGCGAAGGGGCCTTGCGTTGCTGAGAGGGGAGTGGAAGGGGTTGACTTTTTCTTCTGCAGAGAATGGAGCTCGTGAATGGTTTGGGCTCTGACCGGCGGGGTGCTGTCGTCGTGGCACACTTGGAATTCCGAATCCGTTGGCTTCATGTTTGTTTGGATCATTGGCAACCCTCGACGGGCGTTGTTGGATGTATTTCTTGCCAAACTCACACCATCTGATCCGTTCTCTGTTATTGTCTCCATTTCCAACTGGTACAGTGACGCTGAGGTGTTGTGAAAGCCTAATGCAATGCAATCTTAATTCATCTTCGTGCCTGCCCTTTTTTACTTTTATATGAGTAGCCTTCAGTTTACCACCCCCTCTGGTTCGCCTCCTCCGGTTAAGCTGACCATGGTTTAATGTAATAAATAAGAATAAACTGATATTTTGATAATTTATACTGAAAAATATATAATTATTATAACATAAATAAATAAATATGTATGTACTTAATGTCATTTATATTATTCTAATTTATTATTTTTTATAATAACTATTTTAAAAGTTTTATATTGACTGTTGATTAATTAATAGGATAAAAAATTTAATATTAAAAGTGCATGGATAACACTTATAATAATTAATAAAAAAAATTGCCATACAATAATGGCGTGTGTCATTTATACGTGTATGTGTATTAATTTTAGTTAAATTTGTTCTTTAGATTACATGTTCATGCATACAATTTGTTTTACTTATCCCTTTTTTTATATGCATGGTAATATGGTAAAGACCTTACCAAAATAATTTCACATATGACCTCACTTTTTTACTAATATTCTCTTTATATAAAAAATTCTATTTCAAAGAAATACAAAAGAAAGAATAAAGGAGACAAGGACAAAAATTGAGGAGAATATTTCTCAGTGTGTATATTTGATATGAAGACTAGAATATATACAGAAATATCCATTTGAGGATAAGAACAACCAATGTACTATATTCCTAAATTATAATTTTCCTAAAAGGAAAAATATCCTATTTACAGCTCACATAAGTTATAGAATGATCTGTACAAACAAAATGCTGAGAGATATTTACATATGGGCCAAATATTCATGGGCTTCATCATCAATAGAATTGGATTGTTTTTGTTTTTCTATTAGCCCCTCACAAATTGGAGGTGTGTAGATGTCTACCAACTCAAGTTTGGATAAGTTTGAGTGGAATAAATGTGGTGGCAAAGCTTTGGTGAATATATCTGCAAGCTGATGGGATGAAGGGATAGGCAAAAGACGCATTAAACTTGCTTGAGTTTTTTCACGAACTAGATGACAATCAATCTCCAAATGCTTCGTCCGCTCGTGAAATACAGGGTTGGCTGCAATATGAAGAGCACTTTGATTATCGCAGTATAATACAGCAAGCTTGGAACATATGACATTCAAATCAGTAAGCAAATATGACAACCATTGTAATTCACAAGTACTTGTGGCTAGAGCGCAATATTCTGCTTCTGAAGAAGAACAGGATATTGTGCTTTGTTTCTTTGCTTTCCATGATATCAATGAATTGCCAAGGAAGAAACAATAGCCAGTGACAGATCGACGTGTTTCAACACAAGTGGCCCAGTCTGCATCACTGAATCCAAGGAGATGAATGGAGGAATTTCTTTGAAAAAACAGACCCTTTGTTGGACACCCTTTTAAATATCGAAGAACACGTCTTGTAGCACCCAGATGAGCTTTAGTAGGATGAGTCATAAACTGACTCAATTGTTGGGTTGCAAAGACGATGTCGAGACGAGTAGTTGTGAGGTAAATTAGACGACCAATAAGACGCCTGTAGGACAAAGGATCAACCAGTAACTCACTGGAATCATCTTGACGAAGACACAAAGAACTGTCCATAGGCATTGATGAAGGTTTGCAGCCCAACAATCCGGAGTCAGCAAGCAAGTCTAGACAATATTTACGCTGATGAACAGAGATACCTTCATCAGAATGGCTTACTTCCAATCCCAGGAAATACCTTAACAACCCAAGGTCTTTGATTCGAAAGTTCGAATGAAGGGTTTGCTTGATATTGGTAATTTCCTTGACAGAATTCCCAGTTAAGACAATATCATCAACATAAATGATCAAGGCAGTAAATTTCCCATCAACATTCTTAATGAAAAGACTATGATCAACATGTGCCTGCTTATAGCCAAAGGAAATAAGTAAATCAGAAAGCTTTTCATACAATTTTCGGCTCGCTTGCTTCAGCCCATATAGAGATTTCTTGAGTTTGCAACATTGAGATGAACTGTAACCACTCAGACCTGGGGGAATAGACATATAAACTTCTTCTGATAAATCACCATGGAGAAAGGCATTACTTACATCCAGTTGTTGGAGTTCCCATCGATTAATTGAAGCAAGGGCGAGAATGACACGAATTGTTGCCATTTTCACAACTGGAGAGAATGTCTCAAAGAAGTCTATACCTTCAATTTGTGAGAATCCCTTTGCCACCAATCGAGCCTTTTAGCGCTCTATAGATCCATCAGGTTTCCTCTTGACTTTATAAACTCATTTACATCCTATGGTTTTGACATTCTGAGGTGTATTGACAATATCCCAGGTCTTATTGAGGATCAAAGCTTCAATTTTAGCGTTCATGGAATTCTGCCAACATTGCTGACTTGTTGCCTCTTGATAGCTGCAAGGTTCAGACTCAGAAGATAGATTCATAATAAAATGACAGTCAGACTCAGGGATGTGTGTGTAAGACAAGAAATTTTGTAAAGGATACAAGCACCATCTTGAAGATTGGTTTGGCTTTGTTGAAGCATTGCAAATGTAATCAGCAAGTCTCACATTGGGTTTGGTTAGGCGTGTGGATCGCCTAGGAACAACAGGGATTGGTGAAGATTGAGTTGGAGAAAAAGCTTGTTAAGAAGGAGAAGTTGTAGGTGTGGAAAGGGGGGGGGGGGAGGGTTCAAAAAAGAAGAAGGAAACTCTATTTGGATTGATTCTAGAGGTGAATTAGGAATAAGGTTGTTTTGGGTGGTGTGAGCACTATCATTGTACTATTGTGTTGGGCTATCTGCACCTAAAAGAGGATTATTAGTGATCATGGGTAGCAATTCTTGTGGGTCTTTGTCAAGAAACATATCATTGGGAATAAAAGGAAATAAGGATTCATAAAAAATGACGTTCCTTGAGATAAATATATTTTTTGTTCGAAAATCAAGTATTACGTACCCTTTTGTCCCCGTTTGATATCCCAAAAAAACACCTTTTGTAGATCTAGGATCAAATTCTTGTCTAGGTGCATTTGTGGAAGCATAACACAAGGAACCAAATACGTTGAGCATTGAAAAATCAGGTTTGTTTTTGTGCAAAAGCTCATAAGGTGTTTGATTCTTCAAGACAGTTGATGGCACGCGATTAATAAGATAGACAGAATGCTTTACAACATAAGACCAATATTGTTTGGGTAGTTAAGATTGAAACATAAGTGCACGTGCAACATTTAAAATATGTTGATGTTTTCTTTCAACACGTCCTTTTTGTTGAGGAGTATAGACACAACTAGTGTGGTGTATAATGCCTTTTGATGAAAAAAGATCTTTTAGAAAAAATTCTGGACCATTATCTGAGCAAATACATTTAATTTTAGAATCAAATTGATTTTCTATTAAAGCAATGAAGTTTTGGACATGCATTTTGACATCTATTTTTGTTTTTAACAAGACAATCCAAGTGTACCTACTATAGTCATCTACTATGGTGAGGAAATACTTGTGGCCATGAATAGAAACTTGAGAAAAGGGCCCCCAAATATCCATGTGAATCAAATCAAATGCTTTAGAAGCTCTATTACTACTTGGAGAATAAGGTAATTTTTTTTGTTTAGCAAGGTGACAAATATCACATTTTTCATTAACATGATTTGGAATAAAAGGAAATTGATCATGCAACATACTAAGTTTGTTCCTTGATAGATGTCCTAGTCTATAATGCCAAAGATTAGAGGATGAAACATTGTGGATTGTACTGTTAGTGGTGAAGTGAGGGAAATAGGTAGGATTTTTGGCTTCTTTCTTGACTTCTAAATGGTAGAGACCTTGCCTTAACTTAGCCAAACCAATCATCTGAAATGTGCTCTTGTCCTGTATGGTGCAAAAGTCATTAGAGAAAATGAGAATATGTCTAAGAGGAAAAATTAATTTAGAAATAGATAAAAGATTAAAATGAAATTCAGGGACAAAGAGGACATTATGAATTATGAAATTACTAGAGAATTCAACCGTTCCAGATAAATGAGCAGTGATAGTGGTTCTATTGGGGAGATTAATTTTAATAAGCTTTATTTTAGAATAACTGGAAAAATAATGTAGAGAGCATGCAATGTGATCAGTGGCTCCTGAATCTATGATCCAGGGCACTGTGTGTGAATGAACGATGGAAAAAGTGTTAAGTGTGTAATGTGTGGTGTGAAAATCATCAAAAAGGCTACCATTGGATCCAAAACCACTTTTGGGATTGTTTGAAGTGACTTGGGAGAAATTGACTCTACTGGGCTGATCAAAAGAATTGGGCCGCACACCATCAGAAGCAGCTTTGGGCGATTGTTGGAGAAGAGACATGAGGCACTGATATTGGGCCTGGGTCAGAGATAGATTAGGGTTGAGAGATGTATCATGCTGAGAATGTTGGTGAATTGCGGGTGTCCAGGGTAGCGAGGGTGACCCGGTGGATATCCATGTTTCCCCCAACACTCGTTGATGGTATGTCCAGACCGATGACAATAGGCACACCTTTTGTTGGAAGAAGTTTTGTTAGGTTGCGAACGAGAGCCACCACGAGATTTCACGGAAGAAGGACCACCAGCTGCGTTGACAAACGAGTTGGGATCATCTGCGGTGGTGGGGGGAATATGAAGTTGTCGTTCGTGCTGAATCACCATGGAGAAAATACGGTTGACCGCTGGAAGAGGGTCCATGAGTAGGATCTGAGAACGAACAACAGAGAAACGCTCATCAAGCCTTTTCAAGAAGTGAATAATGAAGTCTTGTTGATGATAAATTTTTGCATCGCAAGAGCATGCAGCAGGAGGACGATAGTTGTCTAGCTCTTCCCAGAGGGCTTTTAAAGCAGTGTAGAACTCAGAGACGGAGCGATTGGCCTGAGAGAGTCCGTAGATCTCTTCCTGGAGCTCTGCAATGCGAAGAAGGTCACCTTGGGAGAAACGTTCATGAAGATCGGTCCAGATGTCAACAGCAGATTCAAGGAAGATGACACTTTGAGCTATAGATGGAGAGATGGAATTCAATAGCCATGACATAATAAGAGTGTTACACCTCTCCCAGGCAGAGTAATAAGGGTTTGTTATATCAGGAACAGAGATGGTGCCAAGGAGAAATGCCATTTTGTTTTTGGAGATGAAAGCCATTCGAATGACTCTTAGACCAGGAGTGATAATTGGTTCCATCTAGAGCAGGAGTGACTGAGACAGAGGTTGGTCCTTCGCTAGGATGAATAAAAAACGGACTTGACGGGTTAAGAGAAGGATCATCCGAGTGAGAGGTGACCTTCTTTGAACTGCTAGGAGATTCATCAAACATAGTTTTAAGGGAAATGCAGAGCTCTACAAGGGAGCTCTGATACCATCAAAAGAATATAAAAGAAAGAATAAAGGAGACAAGGACAAAAATTGAGGAGAATATTTCTCTATGTGTATATTTGATATGAAGGCCATTATATATACAGAAATATCCATTTGAGGATAAGAACAACAAATGTACTATATTTCTAAATTATAATTTTCCTAAAAGGAAAAATATCTTATTTACAGCTCACAGAAATTCTAGAATGATCTGTACAAATAAAATGCTAAGAGATATTTACATATGGGTCAAATATTCATGGGCTTCATCATCAATAGAATTGGACTGCTTTTGTTTTTCTATGATATTCTTTATATTATATGTCAAAAATATTTTTTCATCAAAATAAAATAAATATATTTTATTTGAAATACATCATTACCACTCATAATAATAATAATAATAATAATAATAATAATATATAACAATTAATTCATAAAAGCTACATACATAATTTTTTCATATAATTTTGAACCTCCAATTAGTATTAATGCATTGTAAGTGCACGATCTCTTCGATTTAATTTTCCTTTGACTATTCTCAAAGTGATATTTTATTCTCAAAATTATTCATGACTTTTTAAGTGAATTTTATGGATTTCATTTAATGATGTCGGATTCATCATTAACAATTGCATGTGTTTTTATAATTCTATTTCATGATTGATATTAAAACCAGCCTAATTTAATTTGATATTAACAAGAAATTGGACTATATTATCTCTAGAAGGTTTCTTGCCTCTTAGAAATAGAATACTTTCCCTTCTACACCGTGCTTTGTAAGGCTACGGAGATTTGAAGTGTCATCCTTTGGAACAACTAAGTATGTTTTTCCTTTTCCCATAGGGGAATGGCTGTGAGCTAACAAGGCTACGGAGTATGTTTTCATTTTCTGCACGTAACGAGGGTCAATTGTTAATAATGACCAACCAGCACTTGATTGGGTTTTTAGTAAACATATAGAATGCTAGATTCATTATTAAAAAAAGAGAGACATGTTGGCAAATTAAGAGGTGGTGACCAACATCAATGAATTTTATATCAGTAGTCACTTAGTCCACGTTATGATTCAAATTCACTGCCATCAACACATCCCACTTTGAACAATGGCAAAAGAGAACAATAACTAAGAACATGTTTGTAGTAGATGAAGAATGCGAACAGAAAATTTCATTTAAAAAAACAAACAAAAGCATCCAAAATTATATACTTTTGAATGATAGATATAGAGAACTCCAACTTTGTCAATCTTAGCACGAAGCTTGGATCCCAAATCTGTAGCTAAGGTAGATACAGAGTGACAAAGAAAAATGTGAAGAAAAAAAACATCAATTTTTCACCGCATGAAGTGGTATTAATAAAGAGGGGTTTGGTTTTTTAAGTGACCATCATGGTTTGAAAGCCTCACTCTTTTTTGAGTTTTGACATATTCCCTTGTTTTCTTTCAATCAATCTTATAAATCTCAACATGGCATGGTGAAATTCCTTTTTTCACTACTGATGTCCCTTGCTTTATAATCATAAGGTCCAATTATTAAGAGTGAAAAGGTTATGCATAAATACAAAAACAATAAAAACATAAACAAAAATTTAAATCGACCATAAATAAAATAATTAATACTTATGCATACTTCAATTGTATATTGAAATTTGTATGCAGAACCGTTCAGCCCAAGTAAACCGCTTAGCACAAGAAGTCACATTGGAAGACGAGCAAGTGCGCTAAATGCACATCCTATGACTTAACACGTGTCACTTGATCCAGTTAGACATGCGCTCAGAACGAGGGTCACTTTAAGCGCATAAGGAAGTTCTGATTGACCAATCAGTTGATGACACATATAAAAAGAAAGGAAACATTTCTTTCCTTAACAACGAAGAAACCATAGAAGCAGAGAAGAAGAAAGCAAAAGGAAGCAAAGAAGCCAGTTGAAGGAAATTTGTTTCTGGAGCTCTGGTCGATCCGTTTCACTTCATTGCTCCTCCATTTTCCCTCATTTCATCTCACTTTTATATTTGTAAGTTTTTTATGACAATGAGAGGGTAAAAGCACCTGCTGTTGGGAGGTCTGTAAACCATACTCTCTTTGATGTAATGATTCTAAACTATCTATTAATATGATGTTGATGTTATTATTTTTCTCTATGCTCATTCACATGTCTTTGGTCTGATCATCTATTTTCATGAACTATTTTAGGATTTAGGCATTGGGATTTATATGCTAAGAATTTGAAAAGAACATCTAGGCAATCCATGTCTATGGATAAAGTGGTATTGTCTAGCCTATTTATGTATATATGCTTTTAATGCAAATTATTTAATATAATTCTTATGAGATTATGAGCGATATTAGATGATTTAAGCTCTCTCACTTAAGAGATCATGGTTAGAGTATGTTAGAAGATGCGAACAATAATCATATTTATGTTAAATAGAGAAATATCTATTACTATTACATCAAGAGTAGTATCCCAACACGTTCCTTAAACTCATCACAACATCAATTTGTTTGTTTTCTTAACCTTTCATGTTCCTTTTTTGTTGTTAATTCACTTTAGTTTATATTTGTAGTTAATTAATGAATAAGATTTGATTTGAGTCACAAATTACTTAAACATTAGATATATAGATAACTTTAAGTACAATTAAAGTCTTTGTGAGATCGATACTCGATCTTATCATTTTAATACTATTTACAACTTGATACGTTTATCAATAAATTAACAATGACATAAAAGATAAATACCAAAAAATAATAACAAAAGATATATTTACAACCTACACACATATTATCTCCTTTAATTATAATAATAAATATAGTTTAGATATATTCAATCACAACTCTTGTTTTTTTTTTTATCAATATACGAATTTGATAACACATTCACTTGCCTCCTCCCATTGGCATAAGACAAAAACAATATTTTTGTGCGGCCAAAAACAAAAAATAGCCCAAAATCAATGGAAAATTCCTACATAGAATTCAATTTTTGAAACAAACGGTCACTTTTCTTTTGTCAATGCAAAGAACATGAGTTCAATTGAAATTGTTACTTTACACTCATCAACAAAGCACGGATTAAATTATCAAAAATGAAGGAAAATATTAGAATTTCATTTTCCTATGCTTTAGAAAGGAGGATGTGAATGCTCCTGAATAACGTCCAATTGACGCATGCCCCTAAGATCAAGGTACCCAATTTTCCATCTCAGAAGCTTCACAACAATTTTTTATTTTTTATTTTGCTCCACAATTCCATCCTCTTTTTGTTTGCAGTCGCTTCGAATACTTCAGTGGCCTCGGCGACTTCTTTGGCCTTTCAATCCCAACTTGCCAAATCAAAGATCACTCAACGGATTCGTCACCAGAAGAATTTAGGATTAAATTGTTTTAATATGCATATAAAGCGTGCACTTTTAGTAGAAGGTTTTCTCCAATTACTCAGTGCAAAGCCGTTCATCGTTCACGTGTTTTTCTTGCTCTCAGATGTGTGAGAAACTGAAATTAGACAGTAAATAAATTAGGTTTGACAGGGAAAAATGCAAGGTAGAAAGCGAAGAGCAATATTGAAAAAAACTATAGCTAGAATGATTTTTTTTTTTTTTATATTAATTCATGAGAATAACATAGAAGGAAGAATTTCCTCTTATATCCATGGCAAAGACATACGAATGCCAACATTTCAAGTGGGTGAAACACCATACAACAAAATCAGGCTATGCCCAATGAACCACGACGTTCCCAACTCATCACCTATATTCATAATCACAGTACTTAAAACTATGAATTGCTATACCAAATTCTAGGTCGTGCATAGTTGGCATACGGAGAAGAACAATGAGAGCTTGAGAAGTAGGCTGAAAGCTGAACATAAATGGAAAGAAGGTAATTTCAAGCAAAAGACTTGCCGATCTCAACACAAGATCATAATCATAATTCCATTAATTTGATACAAAAATGAGAAGCACAGAGCATTAGTCAGGTTCTCATAAAGACATGTGTTGAGGCATATCTCATCAGCTTGTGTAAAGCAGACATAAATGCTTAATTCGTAAGGCTGAAGGACAAAAGAGCCATGGCAGTATATACAGATGTTAGCAGCCGTTGGACTGATATCAAGGGGTAATGAAACTCTGCTACTCCATGGTTGCCCATTTTTTCATTTATTTTATTTGTTATACGTTCTTCATCCTAAAAATGGAAACTTATTGTTGGTCTTGTCAATTGAAATGATCACTCCAAGCAATATGTTGTTAATTACTTCTTACCAAACGTTTTAGGTGGCTTCAAATCAAAATTAAAGTCTTGGATTCCATACATATTGTCTTGAATTCAAGTTTTATAAATATAAAATATAATTTGAGAAAATTTTTATTAAAATATTAATCATTAACAAAGTTAATAAATACTTTATAGTTCACATCAATAATATGATAGCTAAAAAAAATAAAAAAATTGAAGTAATATATGTTTTCAATAACTTTGTTAAATTCAAAAAGAAAATATATTATGAGACAAATATTGTAAACCAAGATTTTTTTATAACTTTTTTTATTAAAATAATTTTTACTAATCTAGCAATTGATTCATGTGTTATTATGATAATGATTGTATACATAAAATTTTATACAATTTAGACTTTAACTCGATCTCAATTAAAGTCATTTAACTTAATTGTAGTCAAATTATCTTTTAACTTGGACTCAATTAGAGGATCTTTACCTTGATCTTAATCAAAACATCTTTAGCTTAGACTTGATCACGGTATCTTTGGCTTAACCTCCTCCATGACTTCTATAATTTACCATTAGTCAAGACATCTTTAACTTGTTCATGATTAGGGCATTTATGGTTTGGTCTTGACCAAACATTTTTAGCATAGTCTTGCTTAGGATATCTTTAACCATGACATATCCACCTTGACCCCAATCAAAGTATCTTTCACATGATCTGAGCTAGAACATCTTCTACTTGGCCTTGGATAAAAAAATTTAAATTCAAGACTTATGGAATGAAGCTAAACCATAGGCCCTATGTGTTTTTTTGGTCTTAGTTGACTTTTTTCTTAGGGTATCATTTTTTACATTTTAACCAATCAAATTATTTTTTTAGTATTTTACATGAATTTATTAGATTTCTACTGATACAAAAATATTTTTTTTCCAATTATTTTCTCATTAGTTAAGAAGACAATAAAAAGAGGGAAATTGCTAGGGGCACCCAGCAATTTTTTATAATTCCCAAAATACCCCTTAATATTTCAGAATTTCTTCCGCAGTTAATGTTACAACTGTCGTGTCATCCCACGAAAGAACTTCCTCCGCAGGAAGCCATGGAAGAAGGTTCTTTCGTAGTTATAAATTACAACAGCGGAAGAACTTTCTTCCCTGAATTCTTGCGGAAGAACTTCTTCCGTGCCATCTCGCGGAAGAACTTCTTCCGCAGGAATCCACAGAAGAAGGTTCTTCCGCAGTTGAAAATAACAACAGCGGAAGAAACTTCTTCCGTGAGTTAATTTATTTTTTTGATTTTTAAATTTTTGGATTATTTTGTATTTGCCTATGTTATTTTGTATTTTGTATTTTACTATTACAAAATTTAATGCATATTTAATTCAAGTTATTATTACAAAATAAAAAATATTTATTTAATATATATTAAATTTTGTAATAGTAAAAAAATTTGTGATAGTAAATATTTTTTATTTTTTAAAAAATATACAGATTAAATATTTTTTATTTAATTTGGGTTATTATTACAAAATTTAATGTATACTTAATTTGGATTACTATTACAAAATTTAATGCATTAAATATTTTTACAATAGTAACCCGAATTAATGCATTAAATATTTTTTATTTAATTCGGGTTACTATTATAAAATTTAATGCATTAAATATTTTTGTAATAGTAACCAGAATTAAATATGTATTAAATATTTTTTTATTTAATTTGGGTTACTATTACAAAATTTAGTGCATATTTAATTCGATTATTATTACAAAATAAAAAAATATTTATTTAATCTATATTAAATTTTGTAATAGTAAAAAAAATTGTGATATTAAATATATATAAGTTATTAGCACAACACTCTAACCAAAAGGGATAACGAGCCAATTAGGTTATAAAATAAATAATGTTACTATACATATCACTACAATTTCTAATGCATATTTAATGCGTATGTAAATTTAAATAATAAATTTTGTGATAATTAATTTTGATATAAATCATACGAATTATTTAATCCGTATATTTTTTCAAAAATAAAAATATTTACTATCACAAATTTTTTACTATTACAAAATATAATATATATTAAATAAATATTTTTTATTTTATAATAGTAACCCGAATTAAATAAAAAATATTTAATGCATTAATTCAGGTTACTATTACAAAAATATTTAATACATTAAATTTTATAATAGCAATCCAAATTAAATATACATTAAATTTTATAATAGTAACCCAAATTAAATAAAAAAATATTTAATTCGTATACTTTTTTAAAAATAAAAAATATTTACTATCATAGTTTTTTTTTACTATTACAAAATTTAATATATATTAAAAAAATATTTTTTATTTTGTAATAATAACTCGAATTAAATATGCATTAAATTTTGTAATAGTAAAATATAAAATACAAAATAACATAAGTAAATACAAAATAATCCAAAAATTTAAAAATCAAGAAAATAAATTAATTCACAGAAGAATATTCTTCTTTGGCTTCATGCGAAAGAAGACACGGAAGAAGATCCTCTTCCGTGAAAAGATATTCATGTTTTTTAAACAAGAATAATTTTGTCCATTTACATAATTGTTGGATACACCAACAATGTTGTTGGGTGCACCTAGCAACACCCTAAAAAAAAGGAGAGAGAGAAGTGAGGAGGGGAAGGAGTGTGGATAAAGCATGTGCAGCACCCGCCAATAAGAACTCAGAAATCTCTCGTTGTACAGACATACCCTTTTTCGAAACAACGCCACACGCCCCAAACCGAGTCTGAGAGAGAGGAGGGTCAACATTGCACAACTCAATTTGACAATTTCCCCTTCCCTTTTGCACTGCCCCTCCTCTCTCTCGTTGAAAATCTTCCATTATTATAGGGTTAGGGTTCTCCTGAATCCGCAATGGCCGTTTCAACCACTTTCTCCGGTGCCAAATTGGAGGCTCTATTGCTCAAATGTTCTTCCTCCTCTTCCTCACCACCGCCTTCAAGGTCATCATTCACCACTTTTCCCGGCCAAAACAGAAGAACCCTCATTCAGAGAGGGGTTATTCGCTGCGACGCTCAGCCCTCTGATGCATCATCTGTTGCTCCAAATAATGCCACCGCTCTCTCCGCTCTTGAGCAGCTCAAGACTTCTGCAGCTGATAGTAATTCCTCTTCCATTTTCTCTCATTGCCTTCAACATTTGCTTGATTGGCTATTTCCATCTCTCCATCAATGCGAAAATGTCTTCACATATTATCACTGCTTGTTTAGTATTCAAGCTATTTCCTTGATATTTTAAGGCACCTTAACGTTTTCTTTCTTTCTTTCTTTCTTTTTTAGTTTTTTTGTCGCTGACGCTTTTGAATCTCTTTGCTTCACTCAAGGAGATCTATTCTTGTTCGTTGTGTTTCTCTTGTCTGTTTCAAACTTGTTTGCAGTTTTCATTTACCGGTCATTTCTGATTATGTTGTTAAAAAAAGTAACATAAAAAAAAGGAAATAGAGTTTGAAGGTTCAATTGATTGGGCTTTTTGTGATCCATTAGACTTGTAGCTTTCAGGAATTGTGGCAAGGTCCTGAAGGATATTTATACCTAAGGAAATAAAGAAAGGCAGGACTACATGGCTTTCCTTGGTTGATTTGTGCTAGTTAATTATCTGAAACTTTCTAGTTGCAGCTTCTAAATAATTTATGCAATTAACTTTAACAGGATATACAAAGGAAAGAAGCAGCATTATCGCCATTGGGCTCAGTGTGCACACTGCACCTGTGGAAATGCGTGAAAAACTTGCCATTCCAGAAGCAGAATGGCCTAGAGCTATTGCAGAGCTGTGTAGTCTGAATCATATTGAAGAAGCAGCTGTTCTGAGTACCTGCAATCGAATGGAGATATATGTTCTTGCCCTGTCCCAACATCGTGGTGTCAAAGAAGTCATGGAATGGATGTCAAAAGTAAGTGTTGAGTTTCTTTCACAGATGGTATTTGTAGTGTATTGCTAAATATTTAAAATGCTGTTCTTTTTTGCAGACAAGTTCTGTCCCTGTTTCAGAGCTTAGCCAGCACCGGTTTTTACTTTACAACAATGATGCCACACAGCATCTTTTTGAAGTATCAGCAGGTCTTGACTCTCTTGTTTTGGGGGAAGGTCAAATCCTTTCTCAGGTTAAGCAAGTTGTTAAAGTTGGACAAGGAGTTAACGGCTTTGGGAGAAATATCAGTGGGCTATTCAAGCATGCAATTACTGTCGGGAAAAGGGTTAGAACTGAGACTAATATTGCTTCTGGGGCAGTTTCTGTGAGCTCAGCTGCCGTTGAGTTGGCCTATATGAAGTTACCTGAAGCCTCACACGATAATGCCAGGATGTTGGTTATTGGTGCTGGCAAGATGGGAAAGCTTGTGATCAAACATTTGGTGGCAAAAGGTTGCAAAAAGATGGTGGTTGTCAATAGAACTGAGGAGAGAGTTGCTGCAATACGTGAAGAACTGAAGGATATTGAGATTATCTACAAACCCCTTTCAGAAATGCTCACCTGTGCTGGCGAAGCAGATTTAGTTTTCACCAGTACTGCATCAGAAAACCCATTATTCTTGAAAGAACATGTCAAGGACCTTCCTCCTGCAAGTCAAGAAGTTGGAGGCCGTCGCTTTTTCATTGATATCTCTGTTCCCCGGAATGTGGGTTCATGTGTCTCAGACCTTGAGTCTGTGCGAGTTTACAATGTTGACGACCTTAAAGAGGTTGTGGCTGCCAATAAAGAGGATCGCCTAAGAAAAGCAATGGAAGCACAGGCAATCATTGCTGAAGAATCTAAGCAATTCGAAGCTTGGAGGGACTCACTGGAAACTGTTCCTACTATTAAGAAATTGAGGGCTTATGCTGAAAGAATCAGGCTTGCTGAGCTTGAGAAGTGCTTAGGTAAGATGGGTGATGATATACCAAAGAAAACGCGGAGAGCTGTGGATGACCTTAGTCGGGGTATAGTGAATAAGTTGCTTCATGGTCCAATGCAACATTTAAGGTGTGATGGGAACGACAGCCGGACTCTTAGTGAGACACTGGAGAACATGAATGCTTTGAATAGGATGTTCAACCTTGAGACAGAAATATCTGTTTTGGAGGAGAAGATTCGAGCAAAGGTCGAACAAAACCAGAAATGAAATCTAACACCAATCAGACTGATTTATTTTCTCCTTTAGAATAAGAGGAAACATCCTCACCTTTTAGTATTAATCATCCTGCAATATTTAGTTGCATAGTTGAAACAGCTGAAGTCCTCCATGCTGCGTCTGCTTGGCCTAACTCGTTTGCGTTTTTTGGGTCATGCGTTTTCACTGTGTTCTTCCGCATCCATTTGTCTTTGTATTATACAAAATGAAGTGTTTTGGTGAGCTTCGTATTTACATCAAATAATATTGTTATAAGATTGTCCCCGTATCGGGAAATTAATTGTATGTACTGAGTTTCTAATTTCTGCAATAGAGACAAGATTTGGGAGTTATGTATTTTACATCGATGGGACTTCTTGGTACGGGTATTTGGAATCAAACTCTAGTTTATCTCCAAGGTGAGCTACACAGTTCTTTTACGTCTACATTGAAGGGTGGCCCGGCTAGCAATGGCTAGCTAAAGTAATGAAATTACAAAAGTTTGTTGAAGTGGGAGAAGATAGATTAAAATAAAAAGAAACTCAAGTGAAAAAGCTAGAAAAATAGATTATTCCATCGGTCCATCAGCAATTCAGCATGGCGGATAATTCACTTCAGAACTGCAGTGATGAAAAAGATCTTAAAAAAATTATTATTAAAGAATTTGTTGTTAATATATTTTTTTTATAAATATTCCTTTCCTTTTTATTTGTCTATTTGAAAGTAAAATTTGTTTTTATGTATGTATATATTCACTGTTAAGACAACATTATCATATATCATCTATTTTATACATATATCACAAATGAGGGAAATAATAATAGAGGACATGTTTACACTTTGCGGGTTTGTTTTGGTCGATTTTGGTCAATTTAAGACTCAATCTAATTAAATTTGATTAGTTTGGTTCGGTTCGGACCAACAGATTACCTATTTAAATTTGGTATTTTTTATCCTTAGAATTACTATTTTATATCATGATTCATTCAAATATCCAATATAATTAATACAATATTATCAAATGTCTGAAAGTAGTAAAATTGATTCATTTAATATCATCAACATAATATTCTAAAATAGACTAATATAAATTAAAACAAAATATTTTTTAACGAGATTTACTATAATAATCTAAATCATAACTATTTTCTACAAATTAATTTTTTGCAATAAGCTTTGTTGTATCCAGATTTGCTACAACTAGATTTGTTGCAACCAGATTTACTGAAACAAATGAACAAAATGTGATCCATTAATATTATAAACATGACATGAAAAATAAATATGAAAAAAATAAAATAAATAACAATGTACC